>NW_008606426.1:9626-10142 GCF_000691845.1 Merops nubicus
TGAGGCAGGGCTGAGAGACTGGGGGTTGTTCAGCCGGGAGAAGAGGAGGCTCCAGGGGGACCTTATAGTGACCTTCCAGTACCCAAAAGGGGCCTATAAGAAGGGAGGAGAAGATCTGTTCTCAAGGGATTGTAGAAATAGAAAAAGGGGTAACAGTTTTAAGCTAGAAAAGGGTAAATTTAGGTTAGACATTAGGTAAAAAATTCTTTAATAGGAGGGTGGCTGATCACTGGAACAAGTCACCCAGAGAGGTAGTGGAGGCCCCATCCCTGGGGTCATTCAAGGTCAGGCTCGATAGGCCTCTGGGTGACCTGACCTAGGTAGAGATGTCCCTGCTTGTGTAAGGATATTGGAACAGATGACCTCTAGATGGCTTTTAGAGGTCTCTTCCAACCCAAAACATTCTATGATTCTATGAGTCTGATTCTATGATATAAATTTTGCTTCCTTTCATCCCTTGTAAAACCTATACTAATCTCAGTTTTATGATTATCATAGAATCATAGAATCCTTCAG
>NW_008606427.1:0-315 GCF_000691845.1 Merops nubicus
CAGGAGTCTCCAAGACTGCCTACAGCTTATTGTACAACTTTTCTAGCAAACGTCAGAATGGATTGTCCCCCAGCAGGACAAGATCTTGAAAGCACAAAGCCTCCTGTAGCTGCATTAAGAAGATTTTGCCAATAGGCTCCCTTTGATCAAGTGGCCTGCAGTAGACAGCAACCACAAGATTCCTTTTGTTGTCTTGGTTTCCAGTTCTTATCCACAAGTCTTTTTACCTGCTCGTATCTATACTTCAGAGGCAGCTTTTGACGCTCTATTTCTTGACATAGAGGGCAATTCCTGTCCCTCCTTCCTTGCCCCTTC
>NW_008606427.1:574-858 GCF_000691845.1 Merops nubicus
CCCATTCACTCCTATCACTTCAAGAGCCCCTAGCTTATCTCCGTAAGACTTCAAGGGTGCTGCAGTGTCCCTAGGATGCCTGAGAGCAACAGGCTGAGGGCCCTTGCTAGTAGCCCATCACTCTAACCGTGGCATGTCATCTCACAGCTTGATATTAACAAGCCTGGTATTATCCCCCACCCATTTCTAGTCTAGTTTAAAACTCTGTCAATGAGCCTTGCAAGCTCCCGAGGAGAGGCCCTCTTTCCTCTTTGAGGAAGGTGAATCTCATCTGATGTAATAGC
>NW_008606428.1:0-1319 GCF_000691845.1 Merops nubicus
CAGAAGACCAGATTTTCTTGCAGCAGCGTTTGTGAGAACCCCAACCAGTCAGCACGAGGTTTATGAAGCTGTAATATCATTCACCTGGTTGTCACAGGGATAGAAAGGAAGCAGGCATCAATAGAATTAAGATAGGGAAATAAAAGAATTTACCTCCTGGGAAGCAAAACATCCCTACTACCTCCACATTTGTTTGCATTCTCACTTCAAAGTCTAACCCTCTAGGATTTAGGGTGGATTTTCACAATCCAAGTTTAATACCCAAATAAGGTTAAAAGGAAAGAAAAGAAACTCTTCTCTTGAGCTGCTGTGCTACCTTTTAGAGCCTTCACTTCATGATCCTACCAGAGTTCTTTGCAACATCTCAGACAGCACAAACGTGCAACAATCTCCCCGTGCCACTATACCAGCTCCAGGTTCTGAGAACAAACCTGTCAGAGGGACCCTGTGGCCACTGAGGAGTTAATGTGGAATGCCATTTGCTCGGGTCTGTGCGGAAAATGCCCTTGCCAGAGGTCAGTGTTCCGACAGGAGACAGAGGAGTCCTGTAAAAAACCTTTATTTGAATGAAGGGAGAGTCCAGGGGCAGATCCCGGGGGGGGCTCTCAGTTTGGCTGGGGTCACAGCCCCCTTTTTCTCCTCCTTTCCCCACAGGCTGAGGCACTCGGGGTGTACAGACTGCCCGCTCCGCCTCCTGCCTGTCCCCTAAACGTGCACCCCCCTGCACATCAGGCGTGGCATGTGTCATGAACTGCACTGGCTGCCTCCCTGGCAGAAGTTACTATGGATGAGTTTATTAAGCATGTGCACTAATTCCCCAAAGTTAGCAAAATTGTCAGTTCACGGTGACAACAGGCTTTTGTCCTCGTTTATCTGTAGATAAAGCCTCTCACCCCCTTCTGTGAAGCTGCTGTGCTGTACCTGCAAGCTCTGTCCTCGTTAGACAGAGCCACACTCTCTTGAAAAGCTGCTACACTGTGCCTGCCTGTTGCATTGAGATACAGATATTGCAGTTCAAACGTCGTTACAAAAGTTCTCTCCATCTTCTAAAATATCATTTGTAAAGACACACCTATCTTTTATCCCATCAGTCCCTCCTCTTCTGATCTTAATAATTGTCTTTACAAAGTTTACTCAGCATTTGTTTCTGTTTTCACAAAGTTCACTTCAATCTGTTTCTCCTGGGTTATCTGCAGTTTTGGAACTACTTTTAAAGACTTTCTCTTCTGTCCCCCAGAGACAGTATTCCGGCCACATACGGTTTTAAACACACTTCAGTTATTTCCACCTCGCCGCTCGGCCCGTTCCCGCGCCCCGGG
>NW_008606429.1:0-10985 GCF_000691845.1 Merops nubicus
ACCTAAAGAATTCTATGATTCTATGATCTATATCTAATCAAGGCACAGGTCACTGCAATACTTCAACTTGTTTAATAGGAGGAAACAACTAGATGCCTTAAGGTTCATTTCAGCCCTAAGATAAAAATTTCCATGAAACAGGATTGGACACCAGGGGGAAAAAAAAAAAAAAAAACCACAACTGAATAAGGCAATGGCTCTGCAATTACTGTTTTTACACTTGAGGTTCTACCAGGCTTTGATGATGACTTAATACAAAGACTTCTTTAACCTACAGCCATTAACATAACCAAATACATGCAGGAATGTTTAAAATACCTACATTAACATAAAACAATCTGAATATTCCTCCTATGCAGGATATTTATTTTTTAATTACAACATATTTTTATAGCTTTTGAAATTATATTTTCCTGTCATATTTACACAAAACCTAGTTAGTTTTGCCTTTTTCTGTTTGTCACTACAGTAAATCACATGGGAAAACAGGTTACCTCTTGCCACATTCTCAAAATGAAGCCTACTTTTCCATCATGAAAGACAGAGGAAAAATGTCACAAATTGTTCATAAATATAACACTAAAATTACTATTCAAGTCAATATAATGGAAGATAAATTAAAATGTAGATTTTAATTGCATATTACAACTTAAATAGTAGCACTTAGCAGAAAATGTTAACTCATTTAATTTTTAATTGTTAGCTGCTTCACAGCAACTGTTTTAATGCCAAAAAAAGCAAGAATCTCTTCAATAAATTTGATTGCAGGACACGCCAAATAAACTATAGGTTGAATAGGTAATTAATTTTGGCCTGTGATACATTATTGTGGAGACAAATTCCCAAACAAAGGGAATAAATGCTTTTAATTTAATTCTCTCTCAAAATACCACTCTATTTTGATTTTTTAAATGCAGTTTGAAAAGTATGTCCATTTGACAGAAAATATGAAATTGCAAATCATCTAGAGTACATAGGTCAATGAATTCTTCAGGAAAAAAAAATCTGTAACTTTCACAAACTTCAATAAATAAGTGCATAGGGCAGCAAGTCCTCAAAAGACTTGCAGGTGGCAACTTCTTTCATAATTACTTGGTACATTAAAAATCATTGGCCATGCTGTTAAATTCACTAGAGAAGATGAAGCCAAAAGCATGCAGATACATTAAAGTGTATGATTAGTCCTTATTAGTACAGAGTGTTTTTCCTTGCAAGGTTATTATTTGTCTCATGAAATACTAAGCAGATTAAGCAAATGTCAAATATTTAACAGCAGTGAGTTATTAATATTGAGCTGTCTACTTTTTAATTCACTTCAGTATAACATGGCACATTACAGGTATTTTGAAAACATTAACATACGGTATTTAAAAAAAAATATTCAAAGCACTAAACCATCCTCAGTCTCACAGACTGTCATAATGACAAGATATTACTACACAACTAATCCTGCTGACTGCTCCTCAGTGCTGTCCTCTTCTGTTCTCTGTCCAGCTTTTCTGTCTTGCTTCCTGGCTCAGTTAAATGACAGCGATCTTCTCTCAGTAACTTTTAGATATTTTTATTTTTACCTTGGTCTGTTGCTCGCAACTCATTTCTTTTGCCTTCATTCACCTTAAATAGCTTATTCAAAATCACAGGGCTTCTGTCCCTCGCCTTCCTTCATAGTATAGTTTCAGTTATCTCCATCAGAAATGTTTCAACACCACAGCTAACGCCTGATTAACATTCTTCCTTCCACATCAAACAAATTCTTTCACTGGCAATGCTATCTTGCTCTGTCAGTTACTCCCTGAAACAGTCTGGATATTCTGATCTCTGCTTTTTAACTCAAATGCAGGAAGTATTCTGCATCCCCAAAATGCATAAACGTACTGCACAATCACAGGACAATTATCTCCACCAGTGATATTTAAATATTTCTTCTGTACTAAGTATGGCTCAGCAGTACACTGAAATCCAAAGGAAAAATCCAGTATCCTTCTCCAAATAGACAAGATGTTCAAAGATGGTAAAATTCTGCTAAGCAGAATACCAAAACTTTGACATTTGCTTTCAACATACAAACTGTCTCGAGCAGAGAACAAAACCTGAGAATAGTATCCTACAACCTAACAGACGTTTTGACATGGCTCAAGGCAGCTGTGAATTTTGGCTATGAAGGGGGAAAAAAAAAAGAAAAGGAAAGTAAAAAAATAATGAATAAATAAAGATCTGCAGTCCCACCGGAATATGTCTACAAGAATCAGGAACAATTTAGGACCCTAAATGCAAATGCCATGAACATGGCCCATAGTAAACTAAACATTAATTTCTGTTTTTTTCACTAGTCCAGGCTGTTGTGATTACCTGGGAGGAGGGGGGCAGTGGAATCTTAGAAATTTTTATGATTTCATAAAGCACAGATCTGTGATGGCAACCTCAAGCAACTGCAGTTACGAAAGAACCCCAAATTTCAAAATTGTTAATTTTCACAGAACAGTATGTGTGTAATAAAAGGACAACAATACTTAAACAGCTTAACATATAAACATTGAATCTGATTGTCAGATTCCCAAACACAACCACGAAGTCTGGGCTAATTAAAAACCAAAGTTAGCTCTCGCTTTTTTCATATGCTCAGCTTTTCCTTTCTATAAGGAAATGCAACGTAAGTAAAAGCAACATAAATCATATGCCTTTGTGAAAGTCCAAGGGTGGCAGCAAAACACAGAACTCCCTTTCACAGAACAGTACTCAGTTGTAGGTGATGGGAGAACCTACACTCCTTCACAATTTATATCTCAAGGACAGTTACCACATTTAAGAAATTCTGCCTTTTATGAATTAGGGGATGTGCCAATATGACAAATCAACCTCAACTGCAATGTACTATTTCTCATATTGTGCCATCATCAATAGTATTCTCCTCTCTTCAGGTCTGGGCAAGAGATTATCCAGTAGCTAAGTAATTTGCATCCCAAATCAAACTGTACTTTATGTGGTGGGCTGACCCTGGCTAAATGCAAGGAACCCACCAAAGCCACTCTATCACTCACCTACTCAGCTAGACAGGGGAGAGAAAAATGTAACAAAAGGCTCATGGGTCAAGATAAAGACAGAGAGATCACTCATCAGTTACTACCACAGGCAAAACAGACTCAACTTGGGGAAAATTAATTTATCAACAATCAAATTAGAGTAGAATAATAAGAAATTAAAAAAAAAAAAAAAAATCACAAAAACTTTTCCCCCACTCCTCCTTTCTTCCCAGGCTTTACTCCAGAATTCTCTACCTCCTGCGCCCGAGCAGCGCAGAGGGGCATGGAATGGGGGTTGCAATCATTTCATCACAAGTCTCTGCTGCTCCCTCCTCTTCAGAGGTAGCCCTACTCACACTCTTCTGCTCTAATGTGAGGTCCCTCCCATGGGAAACAGCTCTCCATTAACTTCTCCAGCATAAGTCCTTCCAACAGGCTATCATTCTGCATCAACAACTGCAACAGGAGTCCTTCCCAAAGGCTTCAGTTCTTCACAAACAGCTCCAGTGTAGGTTCTTTTCCTTCTGAAATAGACTGCTCCAGCGTGGGTACCCCACAGGGTCACGAGTCTTGCCAGCAAACCTGCTCCAGCGTGGGCTTTCCCCCACTCCTCCTTTCTTCCCAGGCTTTACTCCAGAATTCTCTACCTCCTGCGCCCGAGCAGCGCAGAGGGGCATGGAATGGGGGTTGCAATCATTTCATCACAAGTCTCTGCTGCTCCCTCCTCTTCAGAGGTAGCCCTACTCACACTCTTCTGCTCTAATGTGAGGTCCCTCCCATGGGAAACAGCTCTCCATTAACTTCTCCAGCATAAGTCCTTCCAACAGGCTATCATTCTGCATCAACAACTGCAACAGGAGTCCTTCCCAAAGGCTTCAGTTCTTCACAAACAGCTCCAGTGTAGGTTCTTTTCCTTCTGAAATAGACTGCTCCAGCGTGGGTACCCCACAGGGTCACGAGTCTTGCCAGCAAACCTGCTCCAGCGTGGGCTCCTCTCTCCATGGATCCACAGCTGGTGACAGAAGCCGGCTTCCCATGGGGTCACAGCTTCCTTTGTACACCCACCTGCTCTAGTGTGGGGTCCTGCGTGAACTGTGGATGGGTATCTGCTCCACTGTTAACCTCCATGGGCTGAAGGGGGACAGCCTGCCTCATCATGGTCTTCACCACGGGCTGCAGGGAAATATCTGCTCTGGCTCCTGGAGCACCTCACCCCCCTCTTTCTTCATTGACCTTGGCCTTGGCTGCTGCAGAGTTGTTGCTCACACACATTCTCACTTTTCTCTCTGGCTGCCATTTTCTTCCCCCCTTCTTAAACACGTTATCCCAAAGGTGCTACCACTGTTGCCGATTGATTCAGCCTTGGCCAGTGACAGGTCCATCTTGGAGCTACCTCACACTGGCTCTATCAGACACAGGGGAATTTTCTAACATGTTCTCACAGAAGCCACCTCTATAGCCCCTCCACTACCAAAACCTTGCCACAGAAACCCAGTACAACTTAACTTCAAATATGGACACAACTCCTGTTCATTTAAATGGAACACAATTGCATGCTGAAGTGTGCTGAACTGAGGGCTTGAAGACTAAAGGTTATTTTTTCCAAGACTGCATCTTGCCTCTCAAAAAACATACAGAAGAAGGCTAATAACTATATCGAGATTCTCTGAAAATTCCTAAAAAGCAAAATGTCAGTAGTATTAAATTGGTCCTTGGCAAAGCAGGATTCCATATTTACCTTTACTGGAAAAAACAAGCCAAACGCCTCCCACACTGTTCAGTTTATTTTTAGTTGCTGGAGTTCACTCTACATTATAAAAATTGCTCAGAAATTATAAATAACTTTGACTAAACCTCACTGTAGTCACAGCCTCTGGACAAAAAGGAAAGAAGCAGCACTGTCCATTGTGAAAGAAGGTAAGATGTTGAATCTAGCCACATTTTAATTGGTTTGTCTGGAAAATTAGGTAAAGAAGCATCAGTATTTACTCGCATTTATGAACTGAAACTAGATTTATTTGAAGCTAACTCCATTCTTCAATTTAAAGATGGCTAAATTCATATCAAGAAAAGTAAGTAACTACTTTGCAACAGTCTGCAGTTTTCAAATTTACATTGAGAAGTTGAAAAGAGTAGTAGTGAATTGCATTATGAAAGTTAGTGCCATAAACTGCAAATTCTTTCTGATTCCTATGTTGTGAATCCTTTGAAAACTCCATTTCAGGGATTATTTATTGTCCTTGCCTCTCATTTATTGGCAAAATTCCGAGGATACACTGGGTCAATGCTGGACTGCTCTCTCTCCCTTCTGCAGGATGGACAGGAGAAAGTGGGGAAATGTCACAGTCATCACCAGCTTTCACATCTTCCTCTAGCTTCTACTCTGTGTGCAACTACAGTCTTTTCCTTCTGCTTCTCTGCACTTCCTTTTGTAGTTGAGACAGGAGGGACTTTGTTTTGGGATGTAACAGGGAAGGATCACTACCAAAGAAAATCAGGATTTCCACCACTCCTTGACCCCAATGGGGCTAAATCAGAGCAGTCCCATCAGATGTTTTTCTACATCTGTCCCAAGCTGAGAGAAAGATAAAACCTGTGCAATGAAGACAGATATTTACAAAGCAACCACACAGCTTCTTGCAAATCTACGTATAATGGGTATCAGCTTCCAGATAGAAGGGACAGTCCCAATGACAATAATCAGATTTTCAGTGGTTGACTGGGAAACATCAAGTTCTTGTTTCTCCTTACAGTTATGAGGTTTCTCTTATGTCAGCAACCATGTCTTTCTGCGATAGGAAACTACCATGTCAAACTCAAAAATGAAACATAACTCGAGACCTGAGGTAAATTAACAAGTCCAACCTGAGTTAGAAAAGTTAATATTACAGAAGCTATATAGCACTAGTATTGGATCCAGGCACATGTCTAAAAAGAGGTTACAGTGCTTCCTGGTGCCGGCACAGAGCTGCATTTTGAAAATCTTGTGTTTGTCCACACAGATTAATACTTCACACAACTAACTCCAGCTATTGAGTAGTCTTCAACTGACAGGCTGAAAAAACTGAGGACTACATACAGAAAACACATACGTAAAACTAGTCAGACTGACTTACGACAGCAAGTCACATAAATCACTTCTTCTGGAATACAGATTCACTTGACGACTACTGAAAGCTAGAATTCAACACCGCAGCATCTATTGCATGGTGTTGAAATCTGTGTATTATTCCTCTTGTCCGTACAAGGAAAGAACCTATGTTACTATATTTAATTAGACAGAAAGTTTAAAAACTCAATCAAGATCAGGAAATACCAAGCAAATGTCAACTCTATGGCCCTAATCCAGTACATACACATGGTTGATTTTTTTTAAAAAAAACCTAGTGTGTACGTGTTTATATAACATATTGTTACTACCTTTAGGACATGTCCTTAGGGAAATAGATATTTTGGCTGTTTGGTTCCTCCGCAATCTAGACTGAATTTTGGTTATGTTGTGGAACGTATTATTTAAAAAAATAAAATAAAATTGCCTTGGCTGTCATATCAAATCATTTCTCTCTAACATTTAGATGCTTTTCAACATTCTCCTTAAAGGCCCTTCACATGACTTTCCTGCATCCATAGACTACAACGCCTCTTTACCCAAACTAGTTCTAGCCAGCCTGAACATGCACATTTGAGAGCAGAATATTATTGAGTGACATATTCTATAAATACACCACTGCTTTCTATAACTACAAGAATAAACAAACAGAAGCTTCCTGTGCTTTGTCAACCTACCAACGTAATTAATAGGTCAAAGAGAGAAAGGCAGCAAAGGAAATACACAAATTCCACATTGTTACATAGCAGTTGTTCAGGTAGTGTCTTTTCACAGTCTTTATACATTCCCACTCTATTTCAGGCAGAATTCCATAACTCTTTGTTGAATGCTTACTACTACTGTCATTTGTCCCAGTCATGCTGCCTCTCTTCTCCAAAACCATAGCTAGAATAATTTATTTTCCTCACTTTGTATTTACAAATACAAATTGTTCTTTAATGTATATTTGCTATAACATTGAAAATACCAACTTGAGATGATAGTTGAAGAATATATCAACACCATCCTTTAACTTTACTTTTCCTTAAGATAAACTGAAGATTAAAAACATTGCATCTTTATTACTGCAGATGAAATTAGATTTCTGACCCTAATGATTCAATATTCTAAGCTCAAAAGCAGAGAGGTCTTATTCTAGATGTAAAGATGTGGATCATCCTCTCCAAGGAAAACTCAGCAATTAAAAGTAATTTTTTTTTTTTTAAATTACACTTACTTTCTCCTCAAATCTACTCAATTCCAATGAAAAGTCCAAAGAGGTTTAAATATTTAAGACATAAGAATGAAAAGGTTATTCTCTGTGTTTGAAGAAAGATTATTCAGAGAGTACATAAATCTGTTGTTTCTAAACAAAATTAAAAATACATTAATTGGCTAGAAATATGCTAAATACACTAATTTGCTAGAAATAAACTGCTCTGGTTTAACAGTCACATAAAGAAATAAAAAATTTGCAATAAAACCTACAAAAACACTGGCTGTTAAGTATGATACTTGACAAATTCAAAGTTTTTCCAAGGTTTTTTGTTTGTTTGTTTGTTTTCCCCCACTAGGCTGACTGACTTGGTCAGGAACAGAATAACTAGTTTGTGTGCATGGAACAAACAATGACACACATTTTGGAATAACTAAGATGCCTGTCTACTGTTTTGGTAAATGCACAAACACAGTATGTAACAAACAGATACCTTCTCCACACTGTCCCAACTGTTATCATCAATATTTTATCAGTTTAATTCTGCTGCACAAGAGAAATAGGTATATATTGCTCCATACCTCTCCACCAACCTCAGGCAGAAGCCCTCGTATATTATATAGGTAGACTTAAACACCTGTTTTAAAAAGTATACATATAGGAAAAAAGCAGCTTTTTCATTAATACTAGTAATTCTAATGTAAGTCTGATAACTCTACAAGTTACCTGTAGGAGAAACCTCTGAGTTATTTTTAAATTAAAAACTCAACATTTTACTCAGGCTGAGTCTGAAAAATTTGCAGTAACAACACAAAGCATAATAAACCACAGGAAAGCTTGGAGTTTTCCGACTTGACACTTTCAGTACCACTCTAATGCAGATTTTTGGGTGTTTTCCTTTTTAAAAAGGAAGTATCTTTTCAGTGACACTACACTGTTTAAGAGTTTTTTAATAGGATACTGAGATTTTCACCTCAAGGTTACTAAATTCAATATGGCCCAGATCAATAGTGACTCAAAGTCATCACCATTTGATGAGAGTTTGGAGCCTAGGTTAAAATGTATAAAGAGCTTAGATTAGCTCCTAGTGAATAGCTTCATAACTGACACTAAGAGGTATGGTTGCTGGCAGTCTCAATATAGAGCCTTAAATTCAATGGGCACACCGCGTTATTTACTTTCTCGACCTGCAGCAACCCCTCTGGGTGAGGGCAGAGGCACACTAGCAGGACACCATGAGGAACCTTGGACAGCTAGTTGCTTACCTGTACTTGTCCCAGGAATATAAAAAATTTAGAATATTGACACAATTTTTAGATACCATATTTGTATCACTGCTTAGAAAAACAAAATTAAAGTTATTTCAAAACCAGATGACCTCAGGTAGCACACTAAAACAGAATAACCTTTCCCTTTGAAGACCAATTTATTAAAACATCTGGTTTACACAACACCTTAATCCTGCTATGATATAAACTGCTTGCTTAAAGAATTAACATTTTTTAAAAGCCTGGAAACTGCATTCAGGTAATCTGTCATATGATGTCTGATTAGAAGAAGCACCATGTTATTTGCTACTGAAGAAAAAGCATACTCAGATTTCAAAGCAGCACAGATGTGGGAAGATTCAAGGCAGAAGAGAACAGGTGGCAGGCTAGCTGGCAATTAGGAAATGTGCAAGATTGTAAGATGACTAAAATTTAATTGTCAAAACTATACTTTTTAAACTAGCAAAATAATAATTTAGCATTTGTATGGCATTTTGTCTTTTAATGTTATAAAGCAGAGAGACCTCCTTTGTACATTTAAAGTTATTTTATATTGTTGTGCCATAGCCAGCTTTCAGATAGAACCTTCATGATTAAAAAGCTCACTTGGTTATTAATACTCTGTCATGAAACAGTGCTTTGATGACCCAGGCTGAGAACAATAAAAACACAAATTGCATTTTAACATGAAAAGAGTTACGTAAAGATGACCACAGCATTCAGCAGCTAGAAAAAAGGTAACGACAATGTTTCCAGCATCCACCAATAAAATGTAAAAACAATGCTTATGTATACATTTGTCTAATAGTATTTTTAATAATCTTAATTTAAGGGTAAATGGTAAAGTGCAGAAAACGCAGGAGACCCATGTTATCTAAGCTTCCAAAGCTTTGTGCACAAAACCAGTTTTTACTACTCCTGCTTTAGTAAAATCAATCCAGGTGCTCCCACAATATCAAAATCACTGAAATGCCAAGAAGTGCCATAGGATAACAGGAAAAATAAAAATAATGAGAAACATTATTTTTTACCCATACATCTGGTCCACCTGGAAGGGATCAGGCACTGTTTTTCTCCCTTTTACAGAGCAAACAAATATCAAAAGGTCAAAAGTATCCACCTCTCATCAAGGTAGAACTTGGAACTCTCTCTTCAGAGATGAATGAGTCAAATAACGATATGGAACGAAGACGAGATTCCATTGGGAGAAGATGAGGAATCTGTAAACCAAAAGGAATTACAATCCTGGTCCCAGTGAAGACAACAATAAATTCCCCATTGATTTCTCAAGGGCCAAGAATTTTGTGCAACAACAACATTATTCATATAAACAATGAACTCTCATGAAGAGAGCCTGTGTTACAAATCATGTAAAATCAGAACAGAACAAAAAAATATGAGAGAAATTCTCCTGAGAGAGAAATTACTTGGCAATGATTCATCAATAGAATGATTCCAGAAAAGGTAAATACATATATTCTTGCATGAATATTTGCAGAAAATGCAGAACAAGATCAGATGTAACAAAACATGTCCTTTAAGTTGCTTTTTCATCTTTCAGCTCCACGTAACAGGCTCCCCAGCATGAAAGTAAAAGGTTAAATGGCTACAAAGTAATGGAATAGTAGCTTAACAACACAGGCAAGCCACGCAATGGAACCTACAAGGAGCCCATGGTAACATTCCTTCTCAACTTCCCTTAATTCCTAAGTTTTTCTAGTCAGCTTTTGGTGACTGATAAAAAAAAAAAAATCAGAAGCTCCAGCTAAGCAAATTAAGCTACTTATATTAAAAATGTGAAAGAAGATCTAGTCTGGGAGTACAAACAGTCAGTGACAAAACAAAAACAATTTTAGAAATAAACGTTTTCAGTACTTGTTTTGAAGAGCTTTGTTACCAGCATTCTCGAGAATGAGCCTTTAGTAATTCTTCTCAGCTACCTACTAAACAGTGCTATATGAATATGCAATTTAGTGCTAGGTATGTATATGATTTCCTATATACAAAAAGCACTCAGGAGTCTCATTACTTCGTTTCCATGCTCCCAATTGAGTCTGCTCACACTGTTTTCAACAGATGGAGTTTAAGAACAGCATAGATGGTCAAAGAAAGGTTTCATAAATGGTCTAGGTAACATGCTCTAGTTATGTCTCTCTCTACATGTGTTCCCAAATCTTAATTTATATATCCTGGTTGCAAATTAAATTCAGTATTTCTTTCTCTCCAAATTTATGGAAGGTAGTAAGTTACAATAAATTATTATCACTTTACCTGAAACAGCCTCGAGCGGACTGGAAAAAACAGTGCAACCAGTTACTCCCCAACAGCTTCCCTCTTCTTGTCTAAAGCTCCATCTACTTAACCTTCCCTTGCAAGCCAGGTCAAGGATAATA
>NW_008606430.1:0-2562 GCF_000691845.1 Merops nubicus
TTGTCATTAACTGCATTCTCCTTACATTACCAGGTAATTAAAATGTGCAAATTTATTACAATTCCACTTCAGCTTTACCCCTTTGCATCATAAAAAAGAAATATTCCATGTGTGAATTAT
Organism: Merops nubicus; assembly: GCF_000691845.1. Classification (NCBI taxonomy): domain Eukaryota; kingdom Metazoa; phylum Chordata; class Aves; order Coraciiformes; family Meropidae; genus Merops; species Merops nubicus. The sequence goes on from NW_008606430.1 coordinate 121, forward strand.
TATTGATTAACTGAAGCTAACATTACATTAACTTACCTAAAACTTTTCTTGCCTCTTAACTTCTTTTCATCACTTATTTATCCCTATTATCTTATGCCACCTTTTTTTCCCTAAATAAATTAACATATTTGGCATAAGAATGTTACTTTCATTAGTATGGTATCATGATCCAAAGGTTCTGATAAAATTTTTATTTAATTTCCTCCGATGTGCCATTAGCTTCTTCGTCTCTCTATATATTTTCAGATGCTTGATCCTGTCTTTCATTTAGCCTAAGTTTTTGAGTGAAGTCAAAATTTAGTAGATCTGGCTAGCAATAATTTGTCTCATCAAAGAAGGACCAGTGATGACTTCTAACTTGAGCTTGTTATGTGAATATTCTCAATACACTCTCCCATCATTTTCCAACTAGGGCAGGAAAATTGCCCTGGATTTCTGAGGGTGATTGCCACCCGTACTGGACTTTTTTGCTGCCTCATTCCAAAGAAGCAGTGAGTTTTCTGTGGTTGAACTTAGGTGATACAGTTGGAAAGTACCAATGGTACCATTTGGCTTAGCTGACAAATTTCATGGAGGAAATAACAATAAATAGCTGCATACACAGCTGAGCTGTAGAGTCCTGGAAGACTCAGAGTAGCCTCAACTGGTGCTAATGTTGCAATAAAATCTCTATCTGCTTCTTCCCAGAGGAATATAGTGGAATGAGACTCCTCCAGTTAATCTCTTTCCATGAAATGTTATACAACCATAAACTTTACTGTGACCAGCCTCTAAGGGGATATAGTAAACTGAACAGAAAGAATTAAGATGACTGAGTAGCAAACTGAATGATGTAGTACAGTTCTTCTTGAGTAAGGGCACTATGCATGTGTGAGAAATATATGTGCTATTATCTCTGTGGATTTTACACAATCCACATAGTTTACAGGTAAGCGCACACAGCATAGATATAACTGAATAATTCATTCTGAGTTTTATATCACAGCTTTGGCCTTGGAATCTGCTCAAAGATACTAATATAGTAGATGCAAAAAGACTGGTAGTCATGACCATGATCACTGCATCTCCCTCTGTACCTCATGTACAGTAGATTGCACACAGCCACACTGGCATCCTGAGTCTGTACAAGCAGGCTGTCCACCAGTGAGATGCAGATCTTTGTGGGTCACACAGTGTAAGGGAGGCATGAACCCCACAGAAGGGTATATGCTCTTAAGCCTCTGATTTTCACACTTGACAAAAATGAGATGCATTCAAATGTCCATTGTTCCTGCAGACACTAAACGTCCCACAAAACTCTACAGAGGTGTCTTTACCCAGCCATCCTTCACCTGCTTCACCATGAAGTTCTCTGCCTCTCCTAAACTTCTTCCTTCTTGTCATATATCAAAACAGGAAAAAAAAATACTTGTAACAAATGCCCTTAGCTTTTGCTTTCTTTGTGACTTTTTCTGTTTTCTTCCATCAACCCATCTATTTCTTTTCTCTTTCCTTCTGCCTCAGTCAACTACACTTTTGGCGTACATACAAATTTAATAGTGTGTTATCAATGCAAAGTCTGGCTTAAACAATAATCATAAAGGTTTACAATGAGAGTGTTATCTCAGTGCTCGTGGTACATGTTCTGGTACAGCCAGATAAACAAACGAACTTCTACTGGAAATTATAGATAGACAGTCACATATTATTAACTCCATCTCCTATGTCTTGGTAGATGTGCCAATGTGACTGAACATCTATTTTAAAAATCATTGTGGTGTTTAAAACTTCCCAAGGGAATTTTGACACACATCTTATCCCACAGATAAGGCAGTTTGCACCTCAGCAACTTCTGGACACTGAATACAAGGGCCTCTTCAGTGTCTCACATCACTGGAGGCATGCTCAGAATAAACAGCCAAAACTGCAAGGGGTGTCAGCACAAAGAAAAACGGCAGTGATGACCCTGACAAGGAATATGCTAAAATATTAATCTGGAAGATCAATGTTAGGGAATAGCTGGAAATAGTCAGAAGAGATCAGGCATAAAGGAACTTGATAGACTTATCTTTTCCTTTAGAACAAAGAATGGTGGATTAAAAACTGGATTAAACATTTATTATTAAAATATTTAATAATAAATAAAACATTCTTATATCTTCACCTTCTGTCAGAGGTAATAGAAGATAATAACTAGTTTTCGAGTTCTACTTAAAATGTAATTTGCACTTAATTTTTTTTCTATATTTCCCCAGAAAATGCTAATTTTCACTCATCAAATTGTAGCTTAACCCTGGTGAGCAGCTTAGCCCCACAATGGGATAGGGGAAAGAACCAAAAGGGTAAAAGTAAGAAAGCTCATGGGTTGAGGTAAAGACAGTTTAATAGATAAAACAAAAGCCATGCACAGAAGCAAAGCAAAATGAGGAATTAATTCACTGCTTCCTGTTGGCACGCATTTGT
>NW_008606430.1:2598-3770 GCF_000691845.1 Merops nubicus
AAAGTCGAGCATAATAGTTACTTGGGAAGACAAATACCATTGCTCCAAACGTCTCCCCCTGCTTGCTGCTGGGGCTGTGTGAGAAGCAGAAAAGGTCTGCTATGATGCTGTGTATGCACTGCTCAGTAATAGCTGAAACATCCCTGTGTTATCAACAGTATTTTGGTCATAAATTCAAAACATAACACCATACCAGCTACTATGAAGTAAAGTTAATTTAGCCCTGCCAAAACCAGTACACACAAATAAAATATATTTTCCGATTCTGATTTTTCCACAAAGCATTGCATACAAATTCTACAAATTGAGGAATGTCTTAAAATCTCAAGTATTATGATGGTGAGATACTTTAAAAAAAGGAACTGGATTGTTTTTATTTACATTGCTCCTTCTTTGAAGATCATGCCACGTACCTCATGGAAAGTCTGGAAGTCAGTCCTGTTTTTGTGTGGGGTATTCTGAGTAACCAGAGTATACACTCGTGTACATATAAATTTTACATTTCTAACTATGCCTATACAGTTGTGCGCACAAATTAAAAATTCAGTTGGATGGAAAATGCAATAATAAATATCTGTTTACAAATCAACAAAAGATGGGATTTTTTTATTCCCAATCAAATGTGGAAAAAAAAAAGGAGGTCAGAACACTTTAAAGCTTAATTGTTGTTCTAGAATAAATGCATCTGTAGGTTCAACAAAGTAATGGTACAGGTTCTCTTTTGAATTAAATGACGAATCATTTTGCTCCTATAATACCCGAATTAACATATTTTAGAAAATAAATCAGAACTTTGTGAGATTTTTCCTCTCCTCTAAATGCATAATAAATACATTGATTTTCCTTATTCATTTACATTCAAGAGTGAGTCAGTGAAATATCTGTTGCCATTACATTTTTCATTCTTTAAAGTTCTATTATAATTTCTACCATAGATGAAAAGTGAGTGCTCTTGATAAAGTGATAATACTCATACTTTATCATCCTCTTTTCTGTGCACTTTAAATGAAACTAACTTTGTGCCACTTTCATCTACATACTCTTACTCAGTTGGGTAAGGTGAACAGCAGGAAAAAAAAAAACTGAGCATAAACATTTCCATCAAATTAAACATGTTTACTTTACACCTGATCCTTCAAATCCTGAACATCCTTCATATCCACATTGATTTC
>NW_008606430.1:3801-28393 GCF_000691845.1 Merops nubicus
TATGAAGAGTACCTAAAGGATTAAGTCCTTTCTCTCTGTACCGTTTGTGTGCTGATCCCTCACATTTCTTTTTAAGAAAATATTTTCTTTTTCTTCAAAGTGCAAAATTAATGCAGATACAAGATTGTAAACTGAGTATTTTCTGTCTCAGTTTTGAAAATATTTATTTTGTATTTGAGCATGCTGACAGTACAGTGTTTCAAGTATTTGAACATCTTTGAAAACTTTGCCCACTATTTATTACCTACTCATAGAACAGAAATAAATAAACGGCTAGAGGAAAGGAAAACTACTCAAACAATAGATTCTTGTCATCAATCACAAAATATTCTCAGCATTATGATGGGAATAATAATAAGGAAAAGGAAAAATAACAAAGAATAGAGAAATTATAGTCAATTTTTGAATCCTTTGTGTACAGTAAAAAAAAAAAAGTAAAACATGCATTAGATGTTGCATATTAGTTTATTTTGTAAAGATAAAATAACTTTAGTATTTTTGAAAGTTTTCTAATTTACAGAGTTTAAAACTCGATTCAGGTACTTTTACTATTTTTCCAACTTGAAAGTTCAGCCTATTCCAATTCCCAATTTGAAAAATGGTAGTAAAAAAAAAGGCACTTGAACTGGGAATTTATTGAATGATAGCTAGATCAGAAAAGAAGTATGTAGTCATGCTCTTTTGTTTCATTAGTCCAACAGCAACAAGCAGGGGCAATGGGCAGTTCCAGATTATTTAGTATTCCTATACTTGTGATTTGGCTTCTCTTTTCATTTGGCCATTTCATCTCTTTGTGTTTGTTTTTTTTTTTTTTTTTTTTTTCTTCTTGTCTGTACTGTTCCATTTTTCAATTTAATTTCCAGTCTATTATAGCAGTGTTGATTATTGTCCTCCCATGAGCTCTGAATAACTGACTTCGGATACAGAAGCATCAACGTTATCATATTTGTATTTCACTTAATTTTTGGGGTTTTGTTTTATTTCTCTCTCTACAGGGTGAAGAAGTAACATCTGCCTAGTAAGAAGCATTCAGAGGTAATTTCTCTCAACGGTTTCTCTAAAAATTATCTGCTTTGTTCTGAAAACATTGTTATGATGCATTGCTACGCTAGGGTGTTTCACAGCTGTAAACTGGATGGTGATTAAACCTCACAATTTTACTTCATTTCTTTGAGTCTTTATTCTCTTAACAGAAAATATCTTCATTATACATATACATGTAATTTCTAAAATTAAGATAGAAAATTGTTCATCTCCATTGGTTCTGACTGAGATGGAATCAGTTTTCCCCACAGCAGCCCTCATAATGCTGTGTTTTTTATTGGTAGTTATAAAGGTGCTGATAACACACCAGCATTTTGGCTACAGCTGAGCAGTGCTCATACAGCATCAGGGCTGCCTCTCCAACATTCCCTCCCATCTGTCCCACGCCCCATCGCCCCAGCAGCCAGAAAGTGAGCAAATTCTTGGAAAGCAACAGAGTCTGGACAGCTGACTCAATCTGACCAAAGGGATATTCCATACCACACAACCTCTGCTCAGGAATAAAATGTAAGAGAAAGGAGGAGACGGTGAAGGATATTTGTAATTATGATGTTTGTCTTTCAGAGCAACCACTATGCACACTGAAGCCCAACTTCCTGGGAAGTGGCTCACGATTTCCTGGTGATGGAAAGTAAAGAATAAATCTTTCAGTGTTGTTTCCTTACATATTCAGCCTTTGGTTTTGCTTTATTAAAATTCCTTTATCTTGACCAACAAGGTATGTTTCCATCTTATTTTCTCCCCCTATCCAGCTAAGGAGGGGAGGGATAGAGTGGTGTGGTGAGCACCTGATATCCAGTCAAGGTCAAGCCATGACTCTATCAAGCTTTTTCCTGACCTTGGTCATTCCTCACCTCCCCTGTGTACAAAATGCAGCATGCAATTCCAAAAGTTGTTTCTTATGGCAAGAAGAGATATTCTGTAGATATATTACTGAATTTGACAGTGTATAATCATGGTTCTATTATAGATAACTTCCCATTAATCCAAATAGCCTGTGCAGTATGTAATTTACTTCCTTTTTTGGACATCTATCTTATTTCAGAAAGATGCCTTAAATTTGGGTATTTGTAATGCTAATAGATTTATGTAACCTGTCCCAGAACAATCATTAAAATTTTAGTTTAATATTAAGGATGGATTAATTTATTTTTTGTATTAACAGGTAATTTAAAAAAAAAAGAATCAACAGAAATGTATACAAGTCAAGCATTACTGCACTGGGTTCGCATGGCAAGGTTTTAATAGTGCGGGGGCTACAGGGGTGGCTTCTGTGAGAAGCTGATAGAAGCTTCCCCTGTGTCCAACAGAACCAATGCCCATTGGGTCCAAGATGGACCCACCACTGGCCAAGGCTGAGCTCATCAGAGATGGTGGTAGCACCTCTGTGATAACATATTTAAGAAGGGGAAAAAGTAGTTGAACAAGTGATCAACAGCAGGCAAATTGCAACAGCAATTGCAGTGAGGAGAGAGTAGTGAGAATTCATAGTATACATAGGAGAAACAACTTGACATACACCAAGGTCCGTGAGGAAGGAGTGGGAGAAGGTGCTCCAGGTGCCAGAGCAGAGATTAGCCTACAGCCTATGGTGAAGGACATAGTGAGGCAGGCTGTCCCCCTGCAGCCCATGGAGGTTAACAGTGGAGGAGATATTCACCTGCAGCCTGTGGAGGATCCCATACCAGAGCAAGTGGATGCTGGAAGGAGGCTGTAATCCCATAGGAAGCCCTCACTGAAGCAGGTTTACTCAGAGGACTTGTGACCCCATGGGGGACCAAGGCTAGGGCAGTCTGTTCCTGAAGGACTTGTGACCCTGTGGAATGGACCCATAGTGGGACAGTTCATTAAGAACTGAAGCCCATGGGAAGGAGTCCATGCTGGAGCAGGGGAAGGATGTTAGGAGTCCTCCTTCTGAGGAGGAAGGAGTAACAGCTACAACATGTGATGAAGTGACCACAGCTGTCAATCCCCATTTCCCTGAGCCACTGGTGGGGAAGAGGCAGAGATATTGGGAATAAAGTTAAGCCAGGGAATAAGGGAGGGATGGGGGTAATGTGTTGCAAGATTTAGGTTTTATTTCTCCTTACCCTACTCTGATTTGATTGGTAATAAATAAAAATAATTTCCCCAAGTCAAGTCTATTTTGCCTGTGGTGTTATTCTGTGAGTGATCTCTTCCTGTCCTTATCTTCACCCAGAAGCTTTTAATTATAGTTTCTCTTCCCTGTTCAGCTGAGGAGGGGACTCAAAGAGTGGCTTTGGTGGGCACCCGGCATTCAGCCAAGGTCAACCCATCACAAATACCATCCATCCTTATTCCCAAGTTGCTCTTAGTCACATATCAGGATTTGTTTAAAATGTTAGACAGATGTCACCTCATTGACAAAGGATAAAAACATTTCAAGCTTCAGTAATCCAATGGGAAACTCAAATCAAGAGGTGCTAATGCTGAGAATCTCCTTTTCCTAAACCTGGACTCTGTGATTTGTCAGAAGTAATGTACACTTGGTCTTGGTTTACAGTTATTAAAATAAATTTTAATATGCAATATTTAATAAATTAATATATTATTAATTATATTATTAATGATAAATATATTTATAATATGTTAATAATACAATAAATTAGTATTTATATATTAAAATATCTAGATATTATATTTTTTGTTATTTAAAATACTAGAATACTTGGTCCTTACATAAATACAAATAATTCCCTCTAATATTGACTCTTTGACTGATATTAATGTGAATCAATATTAGAGTTGATAATTTATTGTTTATTATTTGTCATCAGTCCTCAAGCACTTCCAATACTTTGTTGCAAAAATATCTAAAAGCAAACTGAGAAGTCTGTGTTCCCTATAGCAATTTCTTACCAACCTTGTTTATGAATATCTAGTAGATGTCTTGCAGTGAGGAACTAATTTACTCCATGTGGAGACTAGGACACTACAAGAGGGTCTGCAAAGATGTTCAATACAAAAATGAATTTAACCACTGGGATTATCAGGTATTGAAGAAGGAGTACATCCTGCTCTGTCCTAAGCATGAACACACTTAGCCCTTTAGACAAGGGTATATGGAAAAGAATAGCAGAACTATCAGGAAATTCTTCAGCACTAAAAGAATCACCAAGTGACTGATTACACTTAAAGTGTGATGGCTTAAAGTATACGGGAGAGCCCCAATAGCAATCTGGTTGTACAGTTCCTTAATAAACTGCTGGGCTAATAATATGAGGAACAATATGACCTAAAACATTTTTTTCACACTTAGCAATGAAAAGTCAGCATTTAAATGTTAACTGCATCTAACACTGCATTTAGATTGTCCTTTAAAATCCATTTTTCTGCAGCATTGATTTTAGAACTAATTATTAACTCTTCACTGTTGCCAGTTAGCCATAATTAAAGGCAATAGAAATAAAATAAAAGCAAAAAAAATAAAGGGTGTAATGGTGCTTTGCTGCCAATATATATACTAAGAAGGCAAATTTTCTAGCTGTTACTTGCCAAATAATTATCTGTACATAATCAAACAATATCTCAGACTGATACAGTGGATAACAAATATCCTCAAATAGTTTCTTAGAGTATTAGCCTTTCATGTCTGAAAAATAGTAGACGATCTGAAGCATACATTGCAAAGTGAAACAATAAACAGGCTAGTAGAAGATATTCTTATCTCAACAGAGCCTTGTCACAGGCTGATATTGGAGGGCTACAGGGTGTCAGGATGCGTCCACAAATTCCAACTCCACTCAAACAGAGAGGTTTCTAGATAGACCGAGGGCACACACGTGGTGCTCGCCTCTAACAGGGGAACAGCCGCCGTGAGACCATATCTTAGAGGGTAGGTTGGAACACTCCCTCAGCACTCTCACAAATTGTTACCGAGACCAATGACTAATGACCAATGACTAATGACCAATTACTAATGTATGAATTATTTGGTTTATTAAAAGTCTACACAAATTGAGGGGCCAAGGTTCAGTAAAGGTAGTCTAGGTACGTCAAAGAGGAAAGTCAGGGGTACTATAGTCTGGTAAGTGCACTCTCCGAGGGAGAGGTGTAGAATCTATGGAGGAAAAGGATAGGAGTTGAGCCTGGCGGAAATGTTAAAAAGTGTGTGTATGTGTGTGGAAGTCTTTGTTACAGTCCTTGCGTAGTGAAAAGGCAGCTCAGTGGCTCGGCAGGAGGTCTGTGAGTGGGATGCTGGCATCCTGGTGGCATTTTGTTTAATCTTATGTGGGGGAAAGAGAAAATGGACTGTTCCCCACAAGCCTTTATAGACATGATCTTAGAATATCCAGAAAATCATTGTGCATGTCTACTGTCCTCATTGACGTGTCCCATAGTGCATTGACCTGTGAAGGTACATTAGTGACTTTTAATAACATGCTGCCAAATTTTAAAAAATGTTAAGTATGTGAAGATGTTACTTTTCAGTGTTTTAAAGATACATTAGGAACTGTTCTCTGACAGAAAGTGAATACATCTACCTGTCTTGTGCTAGAAGTGTTGATCCAGTGAAATTCATTTTTACTACCTTTCTGTTGGATGAGGATTTTGTATTATGCTAGTGGCATCAGTAGACAAGTTCCCCATTGAATTTATTTCGTGATTACTAGTGGTGCAAACAGAAGCCCTTTTTTCTGTTCTTCCTAGCAGAAAATTAAACAATGTCACAATTTGGAATGGATATGAACTGACATTTTCCCAGTGGCTTTTACCAGAATGTAGTCATTTAGGCAATATAAATTGCTAACATTTTTTCATAAAATTTACTAAAATACAGATACACTGAAAGCTTAGAACTGGATTCTACATATCCATAAATTCACACCTAGTGAGGAAAATATTTATTTTTCTTTTACCTATAAACCCATTCCATGTAAACAGTAATGACAAAAAACATGATTATATTTAACTTACATGTAATTGTGGAATACTTTTAATTAAGCAGATCAGTGTATCCATGACACACAGATGTTTTAGAGGGCAAAAAGAGAGTTAGGATTTATGTAAATATAATTCTGGTGTTACAGCACTTATCTCGTTATTGAAGGGGTGATTAGCCAACAAAAAAATCAATACAGAAAACAGTCAGATACAGAAATCTCTGACAGTTAAGGAGGGTGTTTTCTGCCCAATTTTTTTTTTTTTTTCTTTTTTTTTAAGATTGTATTTCTACTGTCTAACATGACATTCTTTTCAAAGTCTATCTTTACCTAAAAAAAAAAAAAAAAAAATTATTAGGACATTCTTAAGAAGTTTCCAACTCTCTTTCAAAAGTTCAGGAAATAAATCTTCTGAAATGAAGAATTCAAAACATTGTGAAGCTGTACACAGTATTTTGGCAATGGTTCAGCAAAGTAATTAGGCAAGTAATTCAGGGACACTCAGATTTGTTTAAAAATGAGTATGTGATTTGTACCCTGTAATTTCTAGACATGCAAATTTCATTGTAGTGTAGCTATACAAGTACAGTTCCTTTCAAGTATTCCAGCATTTTAAAGGGTTTTACTATGTTTTACAAAATAATGTTCTATATAATAAGTAATTTCAATGAATATGTAGTTTAATTGTGCATTTTTTATTCAGATGGAGATTATAAAAAATAGTGTCTCTTCATTGATAGATTAAAGGATTTCTGTATGTTTTTGCATCATAAGAAAATGACATCTTGGCTTTTCTTGATTTTTCTTTAAACCTATCTGGCTTTAGGAAAAAAACAAGAAAACAAAGCATCCCCTCCATAACCCAACAACAAAACCAAACAAAAAACCAACCTTGTATTGTTTTTGTTTTAAGGTAAGCACATACATACATATTTTAGTAAAGTTCTCCAATAGGATATTGATTACAAAGTATGTTTGCCTTTAAATAAGCTAAGCAGCTTCAAGTATACAGATAGTAGTGAAGGAAAATAATGGGTAGGTCTAGAAAATAAATGTCAAGTAATCTTACATTATTAAGAGAGAACACAGTAGTGACAATAAGAAAACCAGTAGTGTTTATATGGAAATAAAGAATTTGCATTCCTGCAATAAACCCAGAAAAACAAAGTATTTCCAGTGCATTATTACCTTATTCTTATCTCAAAATTTCTTATAGTGTTGTATGAAGAGACAGAAATTCAGTAAAATCATGGTAAAAACTGTTAGCCTGACTGTATTAACTCAGTGAGTTGTATTCTCAGGCATACAAAGACAAATTCTAATTGACAGTAAATTAAATGACATCCTGGACCTTCAGATAACAGTAGGACAGTAGAGCAAAATTTGTTTTCATTCCCCTGTATCCTTTGTTACCTCATATGCAAGTTGTCTCACCTAAAGGATTTGCAAAGGTCTATAACAAGATGTTTACTCTCATCAAGATGGGGTCTATGTGCTTATCGACTTTGCCCATGCGAACAGTAAAGAGATTTTTTATCTCCAGAGACAAACTTTGCAGATAATTATGCAACAGAGGGTTGCTAACAAACGAAATATAGCCCAGCATACCATACCTTTTACAATCAGTATATTATCAGGTATTTACACTACTACCCCTGCACTACAAGTACTTTGCTGTGATATGTTACGTGTTTCATGAGAATCACTGCTGAACTCCAGCGGTATAATGATTCAGCAGCAAAGTTCTTAGTATAATTCTTGTCTGAGGCAAGCCTGGTGCAACAGCAGACTAACCAAAATTACCTCAAGGTCCTTTTCAGTTCCTCTAACGAAAAGGAGGAAAAGCAGGCATGCTGATTTGATTGCTATCAACACACTTTTTCTTCTACCAGCCACCCATTCCCTGCAGGTTGTTTTTGGTTTTTTTTTTTTTTTTTCTGGCTCAAATCTTTGTTTGTTAAAGCTTGTACTCTTATCATGTCCACTGTGTTATGGAGCTTTGCCCATACACAACAGAAAATGCAGTTCCTGATCCCAGCCTCTTTTCAGACTACCTCAAGAACAGAAGATAAAATCAGAGAGTTATTCATATTCTTTTTACGGTTTGCTTATATATATTGCTATCAGATATTTTCTTGCCGCTTCTGCACTAAACCACTATTACTTTGGCTAATTTCTTGCACAGAACGTCACAGAAACATTGATGAATTAACTGTTGTTCATATTTGGAGGCTGGATTTCCCTTTACATATGGATAGTGATTTTTTTCTGATAAAACAGATAATATATTTCTATCAAATTTTCTGTCTGGTTTTCTGAATCAACTGCTTCTAAAATTGACATATATCCACTTCAGACACTTGTACTTTCCTGCTTACCCTAGTTATTAACTACTGAGGTCTTCTTAATGGATTTGTGGCTGCTAGTAGTAATGCACCATTACACATTTCCATCCACCAGTGTGTAGTTCTGTCCTATAATGAACAATTGGATTGACCTGGAAGGTAACACTTTAAAGTTGAACATGCCAGGCAAAAAATCAGGCAACAAAAAAGACGCAAGATAAAGGTGGGGAACATCCAGATGGACGAGACTGAGTGCAGAAGAGCAAGAGGAGTTGTGTGTATTGAAAATAAACCTGTTCTGAGACTTTGTTGTATAAAGTAGGAAGTAGTTTGAAGCGTGGAAGAAGAAACTGATTGTAGAAGTTTTTTGGAAGGGGGCAACAGTCTTGTAGGATGGCAAAAATACCCAAACCAATCAATCAACAACAGCAACAAAAAATTACAAAAGGATTTCCAACAAAACTGTGGTCAGGAGATCCATAAAATTAAGATTCAAGTAATCCTTTATTAGACCTAACACAAGTGAAAAGACACTAGAAGACACATTCTGCCAATGTAACAATATCATGATAATTCTATACCCACTCAACAGATTTCACTAAGGTTGATGTTTTGTTCTGTATTGTAACTTCCTAACGGGCTGTTTATTATACAGTTTTTAACTGTTGTTTTATATTATGGATATTAAAGTACAAGTTCTTACCAAGACATCTGCTGTAACACCCTGAAATATTTCTACTGCTCTTACTACTCCTCCTACTAAGCAGGAAACTCCCACAGAGGAAGACAGAAGTGTTTGATATTATCAAGATAAATTCAACAAAATGTAGAGAGTATTCAGAGGGACCCACATTCATCATAGGCTTGGTCAGATAAGAACAAATAGGAGAGATAAAAAAGAGGAAGGGAAAGTTGGAGAGAGGAGGGCGTGAGAGGGAAGTGACTATTCCTGAAATGTGAAGCTTATTGCGTTCAACAAAGGCAAAAGAACATCAGGATCATTATGTAGTGTGCAAACAGAGGCATACAGTGAGCATCTAGCATAAGGAGATATACAACACATGTGCAACATTTTTGCCAGTAATTAAACCTACAGGATTAGTTACTAAATGTCTTTTTTATAAAAAAGTGATGTGTGCATATATTAAGATGCCCTTGTATTCAGTGAGCTGTGCAAAGCTTTTCAAGATCCATTCAGCTGTGAGTGCCAAAATGGCAAGTTTTGATTCTTGATTGTAATGCAGACTCTCCTGTGGAACTATATTAATCCTCAATTTGGAATACCACTACACAGTACAACATAAGTTTGTTTTTGTTTTTTTTTTTTTTTTTTTTTTTTTTTGTTTTTTTTTTTTTTTTGCTGCAATCTATGGGAAATTTTATTACAGAAAGAGAAAAAATAAACAGGTGAACATGAAAAATTGTTACTGATGGAGAATATGAAACATACACCGTATTATGATCAAAATGTGTTAACAGGTTTTGGTTTTGAAAATAACATCTTCCTCTTTCTGAGAATAAGATTGTTTTTAACCTTTGAATAATGAAATACTTTTCTGTATGCACAGAAAAATGTGGAAATCTCTGATGCTCCGCAGAAACCAGGGCTAAGTGCCAAACACCTGCTTGTTGGAGTGAGGGTGATAAATTGTTTTGAAAAAAACAAAAACCTCAACCATTTTTCTTTCTTATAGTTTCTTTGCTGTTCTGACAATACATAAGTATCTCAGTGGGAATGGAGAAGGATATTAAAAGTATTGATATGCACAGAAATGTATTTAAATAAATATATTTAATAATTTAGAGCTGGAAGAAGAAATTTTAATGTTTTATTCCATATAAGATAATAGTAAGATTTTTTAATTAGAATTATGCAAATGAAAAAAAATATTTCTTAGGGTAAATGTGCAAATTCTTGAAAAAGATACTTATTACTTAAAGGCAAATTAATCTATCTTTTATCACGTAACTCAGCTTGGAACAATGATTTTGAGCTAGTTATAAAGAAATTCTGTTTCTGAACATGAAACCTTAATAAGCTGGAAAGATGTGATTTCATGCAATTGATTCACAAGACTTCATTACAAACAGAAGAAAAATACCACAACCTGAGGTCTGCAATAACATCAAAGGGACACTTTCCTTGGTGTTACAGAATATTTTATTTGAGATTAATACTAGCAATTTAGCAGAATATAAGAAACTTGGCTTCTTCATAGGACAATACGAAGATTATCTTTTTCTTAGGACAACAGCAAGCTCCCTTCTTCAACTGGGAAAGGATTCCTGGGTGATTCCACTTGTGTTCTCTGACTAGAGGTACACTTTGTGCCAAATGAAGTATTTCTGTCTGTCACTAATTCAGCCACTTCCTTCACCTCACTCTCTAGCTAGATCTTTGAAAATAGTCACATCTGAAAAAGAAGAAAGAAAAAAAAAAATCTCTAAAAGAATCTGACTTTTTTGTCTTTGTTCGTGGCAAATTTAAAAACACAATGATACATTAAAAATCAGAATTAATCGGCTTAAGGCGATATTTCAGTTTAAAGCTTTTTTATGACCCACTGATGTTAAAAGTTGAAGAGTAAGCATGAAAAGTGACTGAAGGTTAAAAAATGACAATGATTAACAGTTTTGCTATGAAAAATACTTTAAACCTTGAGACATCATTCATCTGTGGTGTGGAGGCCAGAATAAGGACCTCTGTACCTGTTAAGCCCTGTGGTAAAATTATGCAAAACAGATAAAGGCATCATTTAGGAAGGCTTTTTGTGAGACAAAGAAAGGATCACGGGATGTGGGATTGCACAGGGTCCAGCAATGCACTACTGTTACTAATTAAACTGATAAATGATAAGCTCAAAAATATTGAACAGGTGTTGGGGTCAGAGATCAGATTAATCTTTGTCAGGAAGGAGTGAGGGTAACAGAATTTAAAGTGCTCTGGAACAGACTAGAGACCCAAAGGATTACACCCCAAGTTTTCTTGACCCACAGTATGGTTTGCTCTGTTTCGTTTTGGGTTTTTGTTACCAGACTGTCCATAAATTAGACTTGGTTCAAAACCCATGTTAATTATTCACAGACATTCGCTGAATAGTTTGGATAAATCTGTTTGAGAAAATGCTGTTTTTCTTAATCTACTTGCTTCAATTTCTTGTCTGTTGTTTGTGTCATATTTTTGGCCACAAAAATAATAATTAATCACAAGTACAAGAGTAGATTTATAGGATGTCAAACCAGACCCCTGATCTCAGTTTGTTTAGTGGGAAACATCTGTTAAATACAATGGAGGTATTTGCTCGATGATCATCCAGACAAATAACATGATAGACTCTGAGCTGTGATGGCTATCCTAAAAACTTCATTCTGAACAATATCTCTGCTCTTCTTTTGATCACTTCCTAATGTTTCCATTATTTTATTATGCACTTGTATACAGATCACTTTTAATAAAAGTATCACTTACATCTCTCTGCTGGCTGGTCAGGACCTTTCTAACTTATCAGTCACGTCTTGCAATATCTGCTCCATAGCTGTTATTGAAAATAATGTGTAAGATCGGTGGAAAGAAAAGTAGTCAATATGTTTAAACATTCTGTCAGAGAAAACACTCTAAGCTTTAATATGTGCTGCTGAAATCCTAGTGATCCCTGTCTTATCTGGATTTCTCTGTAGGACATCAGGAAGAAAGTAATGGGACATCATGTTGGTAGAACTCATTATTCTAATTATCCTAGCTGTCTTAGGATGGATTTAAAGAAAGAAATGAGGAATAAAATGGAGACACCAACAGTTTGCAGTTATTCAGGCTTTTATTTTCAAATGTAGGTATCTTCAGAAGATGTCATTCTGTTAACAATTGCTGGCAATTTTAAAGGTCTAAAATATTCCTTAGCCTAGAATTTTAAATAGATGTCCAGTCATTTATTGATTAAAGGAATTACAAAACTACAATTAATATTTGTTGTTTACTAGTTGTGGTTTATATGAATATCAACAGACTGACAGAGATGCTTTCATACTTTAAGGATCAGATGACATGTAATTTCAATTGACTGGCCTATGGCATATATTTTCTCATTCTTAGACTGAAAAATACAATAAGCTTTCATAATAGAAGAGAAAATATAATATGTGTTTGTATATGCATATGCAAACATTTGTTGCAATCTGAAAGCTCTTTCACTAATACATTCAACAATTTGCTATTCTTGAATAATTTGCTATTATTTTTCAGAAAATTCTATGGGGACTTTATATGTATTAATTTACTCTTGTTGCATATTGGATGAATTCTTGAAGAATAAAATTGTTTGGTATTAAGTATAGTTTTACATTATAGTAATTTTCAAAATCAAACGTGTTTAAAACTGGCAATTTATCTATGAATTCCATTTATATTCCCATCAGAATTATTCTGTAGCTAAATCTCACATTTTTTTTCTGAACATTTCTGACGTAGCAGTTTTGTTTCTACCTTGTGCCATTTTCAGAAGTGCCTGAACTAAAGTTACCCTTAATAAGAAGAACCCATTTAAGTATTAATTTAGCTTAGTTAATGAATTGTAAAATTCTCTTAATTCAATTTTTTTCAGTGAAGTAAAATCTTCTCTTTTCCTCAAAACATCATACATATCCAAGAACAAGCAAGTTCCAGTGAAAATCTTAAATTTTTCAGTATAGTGATAAGATCTTTAATATTGCCCTGGAAATAATCAGCTGAGAATTTCTCTGTATGTTGCCTTCTGAAGGGCTTCAGAAACTATTTTTCTGTAAAATATTACTCAGTGAAAACCTGAAGATATTATAGACATCTCATCTGCACCTTATTTTCTGAATCAATCTTAAAGGTAAGGACAATATTCCTGAACTTAGAGAGTTAAGTGGTTTAAGAACTACTTTTTGTGAGAACAGACTATATAACAGAGTTAGCTGGAGAAGAGTTTTATTAATTTATTTGTTAATTTATTACCACTTTCTAGTGACTCTGTATCAGATCACTCAAAAGAAAAAAAGTTTACAAATAGAAATTTCACTTGTATTTTTCTCAACTTTTCTTCAACCATCACTATTATTTCTTATCTTCACCTACTTAATTTCAACATTTTATTTTAAGGATTATTGGTTAGTTTGGTAGGGTTTTAGTACGTGTCAGGCTGTTGTGATAAAAGGATCTTGACTCCATTGAAATATAGATATGAGCAGAGTCATTTTTGATGTGCGATTACTGATGGAAGTTAGAAGCATTCCACATTTTATTTCATCTGAAATGTGCCTTCTAAGGTATCGCATGTCAAATAATAAAGCCAGTTTGCAACCTGTTTGTCACTTCCCTAAGAGGTACTCTAATTTTCACAAAAGGCTAACTTCTACTAACATGACAGTACTATATGTACTATAACTGAACTCCAGTTATCCAGATATTTAACAGCAATAACATATAGGTGGTACAAATTATTATGATAGATCTTGATATTTTACTATATATGCATGTTTAGAAAACAGATCGTCAAATAGAGTTATATGCGTAATTTCTTGAGTAACTATGAAACTACATGCTCTAAAATTAAATAACAAGATTGCCAAGATGAAATATATGGTAGACAGAAATTAAGTAAAAACCATATTTATACATAGACGTGGGTTAAAAATAGTTTATAGTTTTTAGTAAGCTAGATATAGAACTATAGGCATGGTTAGACTATGTACATTAATTCACTATATGTGTGCAAAACTTCTTGGGGCATAAGGGAGTGCAGACTAGTCTTGTAGCAATGATGAAAACTGAGCCAATGGTCTATTTTTTTTATGAATTCTCTAGAGTGACAAATGGCAATACAGAATCTGAAGTCTCCTCACTCAATTTCCTCAAACTTTTTCCATGGAAAAAAAGAAATTCCAGCAAGCTGTTCATCACAGCTTCAAACTCTAGTGTAAAAGGCCTCACTCAGATCCATAGTTTAAGGCACTAACTTCCTTGATCTTCATTGGCCTGACATCTGTGCTTTATCTGGTGCTGCTCTAGTAGCTGGTATGGTTTTGCTTTGTTTGCTGGAACAACATGAGGAATGAGGACACAATAAGTTGGACAGGAATACTTTAGAATATGCAGTCAAATCAAATGCATAAAGGTGATGCTCATGTATTATCTGACTCATCACTAGGATACACTCATATGAGAAAAACTTCTTAGAATTTGTAAACTCTACACTACCTTTATTAGACCAATCCTAAGGGAACAATACAGTGGAACTGATGTGGAACAAAACACGTATGTAACTAAGAACACAGTTGTTAACAATATTATGTACTGATGTGGGGGTGGATGGAGCAGTTAAAAACATATTACTGACTTCACTGGCCATAAATGAATGTCCATAATATTATTCCATGGAAAGACTAAAATAAATCACTAGGACATAAGAATAGAAAATATTTCCTGAAGGGAGAGGTCGTTAAGTCTGCAGAAAGCTTGTTAAAAATGTAGATGCTTTAATAAAATAAAAGAGAAAGAGAGATGGGGAGAGAGAAACAGAAAGTACTGACATAGCTTTAAAGACTAGAAAAACCAAAAGGATTTTGTGAAAAAAGTTTGAAAAAACTGCTACTGTCCATTGTGTACATATGGAATCATCACAATGGAATTTCTGTTAGGATAGACAAGTAATGCATTAGGACACTAAAAGGACAGATTATGTTTTTTAGTGATTCATCCAACAGAAAGCAAAAAATATCTGAAGAAGGAATGTACAGCATGTGACTGGATCCAATATATTTCACTAGTATGCACAAACCTGAAACAAGAATGAGAAAGGTGAAAGAGCAATGATGGGACATAAGGTATCAGTGCAGAAATTTTCATATGGATTTCCTGAAATTAGTTCTGCAACTATCACAAACTCTGTGCTGCTGTTAAGCTGTTGCCCAAGATGTATCTGCTCTTCTCAAGTACACCTGCATTTCTAAAATAATCCAGAGTCTTCAAGACAGTGAACTTTGGATGTTGGAATTATGAAAATCCATTTTTATTGAAACAGTCCAAGATTCACTGCACAGGAGCAGTAATTTATTGCAAATCACAAAAAAATTTAGGTCTTCTAGTTTTATCATAATGATTTGCTGTGACAACCCTCCACAGAGTTGTGTGGAGTAAGTCTACGTTACAGTGAGACATTTTGTATTCTCGATACTACAAAATTGTAGCTTGAGCTAAGTAAATCTTGTGTGATATGGTCCAGCCTTCCATATGGACTGCAATAAAATCACAGGGCATCACCAATGTCCTGTCCTTTCTTTTTGCACATATTAAAGACATGAATTTGCATCATTCTAATAGAAATCTACCAGGATTGCTACAGCAAGCAATTTGTACTGGGAGTTGTTTCCAGGTGGGAGCTTTACAATAAAAAGTTTGCTGGATTTCAACAAATAAGAAAGATAAGCCACAGAAAGATCTCACTAAAGACGTTCTAGTGTTTGTGAACTGATTTATAGACAAATATGTGTCTTGACACACAAAGGGAAGAAATCTGTATAAGAGTTACAAAAAAAAAAGAAGTACCCTGTTGTTTTGTTCCTTTTTTTTTTCCTCCCTCTGGTGGGTAAGTGGGATTTTGGGGTTTTGATTTTTTTAAAAAAAATTGGTTTTGTTTTAAATTTAAGCTTTTAATAATGACCTTACTTGTTTCAAACAAGTCACTATAAAGATTAGTAGCCTTTGAAGCCCTAATTCCATAAAAGGTTGTGAGAGAAACTCAGCAAATAGTTTGGTTTATTCTTTTTCACTCACATTCTGATTCCTATTTTCCAATGATTGTATGAGTTTCCTATCCTCAGGAAACACTATTTCCAAGTTTGAATATAACAGGAACTGATGCCTTGAGTATGGAAGAAATGAGGTTGTTTTTTTTTTTTTGCTTTTGGGAATATCTACACTGCTTTTTAGAACTGTCTTAAATGCATCTTGCTCTATAAACTTTTTTTTTTAAATTCTGTTATACTTAAGGCAAATTGCTATTAATAAGAGTCTCTTTTTATGATTATTTACAAGTGGAACTTGGAAATTTACTTAGGATTATTGTCAATGGTTTTGTGAAACAAATTCTGTCAGATTCCAAGGATGTCTAAATGTGTTTTGATGTCAGTTGTTCCTAGAGGGTAAGACCATACTGATTATCACAATCTGTGGGGGTATAATGGAAAAGATAAATTAATGTGGATTCTAAATAATTGCTATTTTCTCCTCCTTATTGCTCATTTCCTGATGTTTGTGTGTTCTCTACTGAGAAAGAATATGCATCTAGCAGAAAATCTAATGGAAAGACAGATTCTGAAACTTGAGAACAATCACAGTTGTATGCCTGGTTTAGTTACAAAATGATGCATTCCATTACTAACCTAAAAAGGATTCTTGAATTTTTATAAAATGGAAGAAGTTTAAGAATATCTTTTAATTACTTATCCAGGGTTTTTATGAAACTTAGCTTTATGTGGTTAAAATCATAAAGCTTGCTTTACCAGCTCATATTTATTAGTTTTAGAAATTTATGGTTTGTGTTCTGTCACCTGATCTTTTAATTTCTACCAGCAATGTCAAACTGTTTTCTGTATAAAACTTGAATCCTAATAACTTGCACTATCTTTAGTAAAAATAGTGTTGTTTTGTGATAACTTCATCTAATGTAAATACATTTCTATCTTGTATAATTGTTTCATTTTTTTTCTATGCCGTTTTTGTTGCACTCATCTTCATCTTAACTTTTCAACTTCTTAAACTTTTTAATTGTTAATTTCCATTAATTCTAATGATGTTTTTGTTTTTACTGGAATGGTGTTAGCTAGCGTGTATTTATACATTTATGCCAATGTACCTGTGACATCTAATTGGTTAAGTTTTACATTCAACTGGTCTTTCTCAGAATATTATGATTTTTCAACAAGTTAAATAATTTCATCATAAAAATGATTTTTTTTTCTTGTTTTGTTCTGTATTAGCCTTGAAGGCAGCTTTAACACTTTGTTTGCTACCATGGCAAGTCATTTCATCATTTCCTATGTTCTTTCAGTGGGCTTCCTGTATAGGAGGTGAATTCTCTATACAGCTTCAGTAAATGGCCCTTGGAAGCTTACATAATGTTAGGCTATACATAATTTGAACAGGCATTCAAGGCTTTTAATTAAAAAAGTGTCACAAAGAACGCAATTAATTGCTATGGCCTGAGCATCCAAGGTGGAGCCTGTTCACAATCCTGTTCCCACTTCCACCACTCTTTTCTTGTATGCTCTTCAGCTAGTTGTTTGCCATTTTAATGGCTTATTTCTCTGTCAGTGAGAAAGGGGTTACTTGTAAACATAACTAGGAAGATATATCTCTAAGTGTTAATCACATGAAAGGAATTATTCCCATTTCATAATAAGTCGATTGAGCTCTCAATGCCGGGTACTTATGTCAGTAGCATTATTCAAATTTTAGAATAACAGCCTGCAATAACCTCTTAGACAAGTATTAGTCATCTATAAGCATTACGGAATTTTACTTGATAACACTTTCTTCAGCTGACTGCTTGCCCAATATAGAATGATATTATCATTAACAGGCAGACCACCAGCCAAGCTCCTCCTTCCACTACCACATCACGCACCAGAGATCCAGAGTGCCAGACAACCAGAGTGCCAGACAACCAGAAAACAAGTCGATGCGCTCACTCACAGCACGCTGTATGAAGAAGGGAGCAAGCTGAGTCAGGAACCTTGCTGTGGGAGATGGAATCAGCCCAGAAATGAGTCCAAACGTAGTAGCTTCCCAGAGAGAAACTCATGATCCTGCTCCACCGTCCTGAGAACTCCACTTGCCATGAAGAGTCACACTACGTAAACAGGCCTCACAGCTCCACTGCAAGCAGTCAGGTCTTACAGAAGTGGCTTCTTGCCCCACCTCCAAGTTAATTTGGAAGGTGGGGGCACCTGGTGGTGATGTTCTAATCAGCTCCCACCCAAAGCTGGCCTGACCCTGGGTGAAAACCAATCAGGAGGGTCTTTCTTGCCTTGTTGTGGACATCATCCATATGCTAACCCTCATTCAGGGCTGGAGGTTTAAAGTCCAGCACTTCACTCATTAAAAATGAACCAAACATTTTTCAAGGCTGCTTTGTTCATGTGTTGAGTAAAAAAAAATATCGTCTGTTTAAATAAACCTTCAACTCATATTCTTAGGAAGCTGCTTTTAAGAAATACATGTAGATTAGCTAAGAACACTAAAATATAAAACTGTGGAAACCAGGTGTATAAGTACAGTTTACATATACTGGAATTATCAAGCTTTTGGTCTATCTTCGCCTCAGATGATGTGGTTGAGAGCTGAGTGGCAGTAATAATATTTCCACTTCTAGATTATCTTTTTAAATCTAGTTCAAATCCCTGCTGATCAGAACTCACCATGCTTAGTGCTTAGGATCTTGAGCTTATTTGCTTCTAGCAAATTAAAATAGATTGCTAGTCACAAAATCAAAACTGATCTTTAATCAAGGAGAGCCTCAACAAAAAGGTGAAGTCTAGACTTATTAAACTTACTTAATGAAGCTCATTGAAATACACTGTTCAGCTATCCATCTCTTTTTTTTTCACTTAAGTAACATAAAAGACACATCAGTCTTTCTAATGCTCATCCTATTTCAGTATTCCAGTTCCTATCTCATACTGATAGTCAGGGTGAGAGGACAAAGTGTAGAATTTTGTATTTCTGCTGTCCATGTTGTAATTTTCACAGAATCACAGACTGGTAGGGGTTGGAAGGGACCTCTAGAGATCATCTAGTTCAACAACCCTGCCAAAGCAGGTTCACCTAAAGCAGGTTACACAGGAACACATCCAGGCATATTTTGATAGTCTGCAGAGAAGTAGATTCCATAGCCTCTCTGAGCAGCCTGTTCCAGTGCTTGCTCTGTCACCCTGTTTCACCTAAGTTTCTAGTTATGTTTAGGTAGAACTTCCCGTGTTCCAATTTGTTGCTGTTGCTCCTTGTCCTATCACTGAGCACAACTGTAAAGAGACAGAACCCACCCTCTCGACATCTGTCCTTTAGGCATCATCAATAAGATTTTTTTTTTTTTTTTTGTCATTAAAATAAAGTATTTGATTCCTATAAACACCTTCTCTATATTAGTCTTCAGGATCAAATTTAACAATGAAAATACAGCTATCATGTTAGACCCAAAGAGGGCTCTATTCTCTTTTGCACTCTTTAAAATGCTAGCTATTATGAGAATTATGCACATATGAAAGAAAAGAATGCCAGAAAGATTTTTTTTTCATTATACACAGATGTATCTGTGGTTAAACATGGGACAGGTAAGGTGTTGAATTGGTTAGAAAATATTTGTTTTTTAATTATGTAACCCAAATAAAATAATATTTTTATTTTGTACATTTGTAGAAAATACCACTGAACTCCTATTTAAGTGACAGTTACATGTGAATAGCTTTGCTCTTTCAAAATCTCTTTGAAACTCAGCACGTCTCTGAAACTTTATGTGGTGGATCTCAGATCTAAAATTCTACCTTTCTTGCATGATTAAAAATCTGTACATCAAAGGTTGGAGGAACTGCTATCCTCATTTTATATTGCTGCTAAAAGGGATGAGATATGACTGACAGTAGAATTGTAAGAAGAAAACTCTCAGTGGTGCCACAGGTTGAAAAAGAGAAGGACACAAGAAAATGAATTCACTGTTTTAGGTTAGATAGCCTCATAATTATCATTATTTTCTTTAATAATAAATGTCAGACAAAAAATATTAAAGTTGTACACGAAGTACTCTTTACTGTTCAGAAGTGCAACTTGAAGAATCTAACGCCATCAGAACTAAATATTTTTCTGCAAGGAGCAAAGGTACTTCTCAGCAAATGTTAAACTTTAGCTTTCTGTTTCTGCTTTGGCACTGGAGCTGTTTAAAAACCTAAACAGAAAGAAAGCAAAATTCAACAATATGCAATTGCCAGATTCCTTCTTCCATGACTGAAAAAGAACAGTAGACAACAAACAGAAGCTGAGCCCATTGTCAGTAAACACTAACTTCAGAAAAAAATGCTGTTTTAGACCTCTAAGCCTACCATCAGAGGTCTCTGAATGTGACTTGAAAAATATGAAAGGCTACGTATTTAAATCATGTGCCAATATTCAGTATATTTTACTCATTTTGTTGGAATATATGAAGTACTTTTTCCTGACCTAGAAGATGGTGGCACTCTTATCATACAACCACTGATGAAGGTAATATAACTGAAGTTCTAATCAAAAATTACTCAACTCCAGACATATTTAGTGCCAGGTGTGAAAAAGCTTTGTGTACACACACTTTTACTTTTTTTTCAGCATGGACAGAAGTCAGTATGATCATGTCAAAGAGGCACTAAACTGAAAAACAGCTTCTAATGCATATAGATGTACTATATGATATCAACAAAACAAAGTGCAAGGTTCTACACCTGAGTCAGGTCAATCCCCAATATCGACACAAATTGGGACATAAATTAATTGAAAGTAGCATTGTGGAGAAGGACTTGGGTCTACTGGTGCATGAAGAATGGGACATGAGCCATCAGTGTGCAATTGTAGTCCAGAAAACCAATCATATCCCAGGCTGCATCAAAATAAGTGTGACCAGCGGGTCAAGGGAGGTGACTCTGTCCCTCTGCTCTTTTCATGGGACCCCACCTGGAGCACTGTATCCAGATATGAAGTCTGCAGTACAGGGCAGACATTATCCTCTTAGAGCAGGACAAGAGGAGGACTGTTGCGCGGGGAGCCCCAGAATCACGATACGCTTCACCGAAGGTTCGTCAGTGTTCCGCTTTAATCTACACAGGCAGCTGTATTTATACACTCGGTGACCGATCACATATAGTTTATACTTTCGTATTGGTTAACACTGCATAGCCACGCTCTATCCCCGTATCCTGATAGGTTAAATGTCTCTGTCCATGCGCTGTGGCGCTGACAGGGTGGTCTCCTACTTGCAAATTCCGGCCAAGCTTTGATCTGCGCAGACGCTGTCGAGCTGTCCCCCATGTCCTTCCTGCCTAGAGCCTCAAGGGCACGATGCCCTTGAGGTTCACTTCCGGTATTTCATCATCTTCCTTGTAGCCTGAGCTGCGCATAAGGGCTTCCAGGACGTCATCTTGTGACGCAGCTAAAATTCCCTCTACAGAGGACCACCGAATTTATGACAGGGTTGGAATATGTCTGCTATGAAGAAAGGCTGAGACTGTTAGGGTTGTTCAGCCTAGAGAAGTCTCCAGGGAGACTTTTAGCTTTTAAGTATATAAAGGAGTCTTATACAAAAAAGTTTTTACCAAGGCCTGTAGTGACAGGATAAGAGGCAATGGTTTTAAACTAAATGAGGGTAGAATTAGATTGGATATAAGGATGACGGTGCTGAGACAGTAGAGCAGGTTTCTCAAGAACTTGTAGATGCCCCACCACTGGAATTATTCAGATTGGACAAAGCTTTGAACAACCTGATCCAGTGAAAGATGTCCCTGCATGTGCTGGTTTTGGCTAGAACAGAATTAATTTTCTTCATAGTAGCTAGTATGGGGCTACATTTTGGATTTGTGCTGAAAACTCTATAGGTAATAAAGGAATTTTGTAGTTGCTGCTGAGCAGTGCTTACACAGCATCAAGGCTTCTTCTGCATCTCACACTACCCCACCAGTCAGTAGGCTGGGTGTCCACAAGAAATTGCAAGAAGACACAGCTGATCCCAACTGACCAAAGGGACATTCCATACCATATGATATCATGCTCATTGTATTAAGCTGGGGGAAGAGGAAGGAACGGAGAGATGTTTAGAGTGGTGGTGTTTCTCTCCTCAAGTAACCGTTATGCCTGACTTCCCTGGAGATGGATGAACACCTGCCTGCCAATAGGAAGCAGTGAATTAATTCCTTATTTTCCTTTGTTTGCACATGTAGCTTATGCATTACCAATTAAACTGTCTTTATCTCAACCTGTGATGGTTTAAGAATCCTGTTTTCCCTGGTGGGTGGAGCTCTGAAATCTAAAGGGAGGAGTATGTGTTAGCTTGGGCTACTCCCAGCTCTGCCCCCAGGGGCAGGCCAGAATGAGAAGAGGCAGAGACCTCTCTTTCTCTCTCTCTCTCTCTCTCTCTCTCTCTCAACACAAACTGTTTTCTTTTTTCTGCTGTTCCCTTTTCGGGCACATGGCAGTGGCCATCTTGGGATTTGGGCCTGTTCTCCAAACTCATCCCCCACCTTCACCCACACCTAAGAACTGTTCATCCAGTTTCAACCCACATCAGTCCATTGGGATTCAGTACCAGGGAGCTTCAACACAGGACCTGGTTCTGTATTTTTAGAAGTTTATCACTCCTTACATTGTTACCCCTGTAATCTTTTTACCCTATTAATCCCTACCCTTCTTCCTTTCTGTTCCCTATTAAACAATATATTTCATTTTTAATTAAGTTCCAATCGGTGCAAAACCTCTAATACTCCTGCCTTCCTTTGCTTATCTCTTTACCTGGGAAAACTGAGGGATAGGGAGGGGGAACACAAATTCTGTTCCTTGGGGTCTGCCCTGAGCCCTCTAAACGGAGACACAACCAAAGAGTTCGCTCACTTTTATGCTTCCAGTTCACTCACCTATCCCACTGGGAAGGAGTGAAGGATTTGCTGTATGGAGCTTAATGGCTGGCTGGGGTCTAATCACACACTACCTTCGGGGAGGGGGAGGGGTTGGACTAGATCATCTTTAGAGGTCCCTGCAACATAAACCATATGATTCTATGATTCTGTAACGTCATGCTTTTCAAGAATACTTTCCAAGCTTTTCAAAATCTTTCTCTGGCTTTGTGTCTGCTGATTTTGGACAATATGTGAAGGGACTTAAACATTTACCTCCTACACATTTAGTGGCTGCTTCCTACGTGCATTCTCTCAACTTCTTTGGCAAATTGTATGCATCTGGATACTTTGACTGATATTTCACATTACCTGGGCTCTTGATTTTGAAAGATACCTCTGATAATTATACAGATATTACTCAACTTCCTTTCCCAATGTGAATTTTTTGGCCAATACACAAAAAAACTCCTGAACTTGTATTTATTGTTCTTTAAGGACATCGCATCTGGGTAGATTAACTTATGTCAGTAGATCTGACTTTGACATAACATTTCTGAATATGGACAGGTAATACAAAAAGATGCCAGACCTCTTTGCTGAAGTTAGACATAAATCAGTGGATACTGTGGAATCATTTCAGTTGTCTAATTCTTAAAAACTTTAGACATTAATAAAACCTTCAGTTCAGTAGAAGTGAATATTTGTTCAACTCACATGCGATATCAAATTAAAATGCAAATGGCATAGATCTTTACAAGTATTATAGCATAGTCTATCCAGACATCGAAAGAGCAAAGAGTTGTCTAACTAGATTTGACAGCAGAATAAGCAGAAGATTGTGTAAAGTGACACAGGAGATGAATAGTAAATGTAAGCATAACATGTTTCTTAAATCAAGGAGCCATTTTAGAAATATATAGACTCAATAACGTGATAAATATATTGCTGTTAGCAAAACAGCATATTAAAAATACTTCTTACAGTGCAGTCAGTATCTCTGTTGTCTCTTGAGTAATAGGAGTAAAATATATAATAAGATATTCTCAAATTCTTTAAAATAAAATTGTTTTTTGGGTAGCATCCTCAAAGATGTCATGTGGAAAAATTCCACATCTCCAAGTGTCAGTGAATTATTCTTGCTGACTTAGATAGGGATTTTAAAGCAGCTATCAGTCACTCTCTCCTGAGCTTTTTCTGCTGTTATGTACAATCAATATATGTGAAGATTTTAATGAGAAAGCAAATGGCAACAACAAATTTTCCTTGGAGACTTCATGAAGTCTCTAGGTCTTTTCATGGTACTTCCTGAGAAGAGGGAGAAAAAGAATGCAATTTCTTCTTTCTTAAAGTCCATCAATTTCCATGTTAGTTCCACAGGTCAGCGCAAGAAGGGAATATGCTCATGACACTGACTCATTATTTTATCTGAAACACTGAGTGGAAGCACTCATCTTTTTACCCAGGGGTCTGTCTCCAGCAGAGGTCTGGTTGCCTGAACTGCTTTTTAAATAGATATGAGAGCACTGATCTCTTCACAGGATGTGGTCAGTGTAACCATCTGTTCTTGGACCAGCTCATCCTTTTCAGCAGTAGTATATAAAGAAGGTTCACATATATTTGAGCTATCCCTGCCCACTTGTTTTCTGTTTTTTT
>NW_008606431.1:0-2919 GCF_000691845.1 Merops nubicus
ATGGGCCAGGTGTCGGAGCGCAGAAATATGCTTTCGGCTCCCAGGGGCTTGCTGTGACAGCTAGTGTGCTGCAAGACTTTGGCTTGGCAGTCAGAGGCTTTACCAGCGGTTTTTGTTGACCACCTGTTCAGGGGGAGGTTTTTAATTACCTTTTTGGTTGCTGGCCAGCATGATAATGCCCGTACATGTTTCTTTTCCTCTGTTTGGTTCCCCCAGCTTGAACACAAAGCGAGCATTAAATAGCCTTTTCAGAAGCGTCGCAGCCTTTGGAAGGGTGGCATGCTCTTCCCCTATCTTGGTTGTATCTCGCAGCCTGGGGTGCCAGGACGTGGACTTTCAAGGGAAAATGCTCAGGAAAGACGTCAGGAGCAGTTGGCTGCCTCGATGCTGCCGGCGTTTCCCAGGAAGTTTGTGTGCTGGAAGCTGGGAAGGGCGCGTGCTTGCCCTTGGTAGGGACTGGAAGAAGAAAGGGCTGTCGGTGCCCACTGCGATTTTTGGACTCACCCTTTTAATGTAACAGCTTTGAAACATGTAGTCTGGCTCCTGAAGTGTGTGTATTCCAGTGTGGATCAGCAACCTGCAGGTTCTGCGTGGAGCCCCTGTCTGGTGAGCCAGCCCTCGGAGCAGCTGGCGGGGCTGCACCGGTCGCTGAGAGGCAGCCAGCACCCGAGGGATGACCTGCACGCAGGCCAGAGGCTTTACAGATATTTGCTGACAGCAACGGAGGATTACAGAGTTCTGGACTTCTGCTGGCAGCGCTCTGCTTATAGATTTTCCTGTGCTTTTACCCCAGGCTCTCTTGTTTCCTATTCAGTTGTTCTTTTGGTATCTACCAGCTTGCATAACCTTTCCTTTCTCTGCCCCTGATCCTGGAGGTGGGTGGCAGTAGCAGTCGCACATGTGGCTCCTTGAACTCGCCCTTCTGGCTCATCCATAGGAAGAACCGTTTGGAGCCCATGCGGCCGTGGGCCTGGAGGTCGGTGGGGAATCCATCATGTGTGTGGGGGCTGTGTCGGAGGGAGTGGGGCTGGGCCCTGGTGTGGAGCCTTTACCTCTTCAGCTGTGAATTCTACTGCTCCTCTCCTGAGCGTGTGCTGTCAGACCAGACCTGGCCCGTCTCACAGAAGGTTTTCAGAAACCTCAAAAACTGAAGGTAAACGGCTATCACAAAAATGGCAAACTCTCCACCACAAGCCCTTAGGGCAAGGGCACCAGCCCCTGCCCAGCTCAGCCCCAGCCCGAGCCGCGCCCTGGCTGCTTGAGCCGGTCGGTTCTTTGGCAGTGGCTGTGACTGCTTTGTCAGGGAGCCTGTCTTGCTCAGTCAGTCTGGGTTTGTTTTCCTGAGTTACGGTGGGTGTATTTGAAATGGGGGTGGCGGAGGGGAGTTGGGAAGGTGAGGGGGTAGGGCTGGGGCTGGCGAGGTGCAGTAGGCACCGTGAGCTGGGGGAGCCGGAGCTGCCACCAGCACAGCTGCCGAAGATGTCTGTGGTGTGCAGAGAGGATAACTCTGACCTTCTGCAGAGGCTGCTAAGGATTAATGTTTGCACAGGGCTTTGAGTATGTCAAGCTTTATGTAAATATCAATGATGACTTCTTAATTAATTCCCTCCCCCTTAAGTAAATAACCTACACCGTGTGTGCAGAGGCCAGCCCGCGTTGGCTTTAGGGAGGGCAGTGGAGCAGGGTGCTGGGGTGGTGTGGCCCCATGTCCCCTCCCAGGGTGACTTCCACGCTGGTCCCCTCTGCCCTGCCTGTCCCACCACTGCGCTGGGAGCCCAGCTGGCCAGAGGTGCTGGTTTTCCCACGTGCTGCAGCCCTGCTCCTGCCCTTTCCAAGGCCGGCACTCGGCGGTGGCTTCCGCGGGTTATGAGCGAGTTCCTCGAGGGTGAAGCATCTGAGAAAGCAGCCACTTAGCAGGAGACATTTAAATAAATGGGCCATGGCCCCTCGGGGCTGGCTGCCTCCTTATAGAGGAGAATTCTCTGCAATTCCTTTTGTGACTCTGCAAAAATGATTGTGTCCCTCTGAGATGCCAGTTCTAGGTGGAGATGTACGGCTGCTTCCTGCCATACAGTGTTTCTGCTACAGAAGGAGAGCTGTGTTAGTCCTTGTCATTTTGGATTCTGTGTTCCATTTATTTATTACTTGGTTTACTCTTCACGTGAGATATTTAAAGAGGAGGGATTCATCTGCGGGTTTTGGCTCCTCTGCCCTTGTGTTTGTATGTCTATACCAACAGACAAAAACATCGTTGGAAGAAATATGAAGGAAAGATTGGATGTGTGAGCCTCTGTGAGGTGTTTTACTGCCGAGTTCAGGAACTCATTTCCAAAACTTAGCATTGTGCCTAAAACTATGGAGGGTGGGAATTGACTCTTTGCCAGTTAGTTACTTAAACTTCAGAGATCTTTGCATTCAAATTACTTATCTGGAGTGCTGGCAGGCTAATAAATTCAAGGGACTGCTCTAAACACTGTCAATCTCAAATGTAATCCTATTAAAATAATTGAGTATTTTCAAGGTAAAGGATCCCCTCGTGCTCCATCCCCAGCACAGAGGAGAAGGCAGGGGAGGCAGCCTGGAGCCTCCTCTGCCCATCTTTGAGGCGACCCAGCTGCGGACTGGTGGGATTCCCGGCAGCCTTGGCCGGCTGTGGCACGTCGGGGAGGCGGGAAGCTCACCACGGAGGGCTGGTTGTCCCTTCTGTGCCTTTCTTGTGGAAGTGGGCGGGGTCTGTCCTGGCTCCCTGTTGGAGTTGCACTAGGGCACCGTGATTACAATGGGAGGCTGCGGTTTTCCTCTGGGATATGTAGGTGGAATGCAAGGAATGCCAAACCTAGCCCAGCTCTGCCCGGGGTGATGCTCCCAGATGCAGCTTTGTGCTGCTGAGGTCATAGCAGTTTCTTTTTTTTCCTGCTG
>NW_008606431.1:2950-11598 GCF_000691845.1 Merops nubicus
CAGCTGTGGTTTTGGCTAGGTGCTGGCAGTCCTCACTGCCCGGGGTTTGTCCCCACTCGAGACCCAGATCAGTTCTAGGTTTTGTGTTGTTTTGGGGAGCTGGGACAACAGCCTCTCCTGGTGTTGATGGTGCTGGTGAAAGCCCCCAGGACACAGAATCGGAGCCTCTGTTGCTTTTCTAGAGGAGACAGTTTCTCCAATTTGCCTTTTGATAATCTTCAAATGCAGGCATGACCTGAATTTACAATACGGAGAACGAAAATGAGAGGAAAAATATCTCTGAAAGCTTTTTTTAAGGTGTCTTTGACAGCAGTAAACTACAGAAAAAAAAAGCACAAGTTCTTGCCTCTCCCCTTTGCTTTTGTAGGTCACTTCAGGGGAAATCTGAGCAAAGCAGAGAACTTCAAAAACAACCTCCAGCCCAATCACTTCCACCAGCTAACCAAAAAAAGCTCCAACCGTGCAACCCACAAACCTCAAATTCTCTTTGGCAGGCTGTGTGAAAACCATCTTTGAATAGCTTGCCACAAAGAGGACGTGAAGTTCCTTTGATTTGGGAAAGCAAACACTTTAATTTTGGTTTGCAGAAGCGTTTGCACGGTGCGGTGCTCCGGCAAAGGCAGCTGACCTGTATCTTTTCCTGGCTGGATTTGCCCTTGGACCCAGGAAGCCTGAAAGGCAAGGGCACTGGGCAGCAGGGCACAGGGTGTGCTGCCCGGGAGACTCCTGTTACCCACCCAGACCCTCGTGGCCGCCGGGTGCTTTGCTGCTCACCCCACGTTTTCCTGCGGGGCATGACCCGTAGCGTGTGCCCACCTCGCCCCGCTGCCCGCGGCTGCTCCGGTCCTCCCCTGAGCCGGGGTTACCTTGGAGTGAGCTGGTTTATGGCGCGCCGCTCTCGGTAAAGCGGGAGAAGAAACGGTCACATAACTCAGCAGGGCTTGCCCTTGGAGTGATTTAGTTGGGCTGGATGATGGCCGAGGAGCCGTATTGATTTGGAGCTCCCGCTGGAGCTGCATTCGGAAGGGCTGCAGCACCTGCGAGACGCTCGCCTGAATAGAGCCACTGAGAAAAGCATTTCAGCTCTTGGCATCGCTCCTAATGCGTTTTGTATGTGTCTGTACCACAGGGAGAAATGTGTGGTTATTGTTGAAATATTATCTACATGGGTTTTCAGAAGATGAAGAAAAGGCACTTTGCTGCAATAACTGTTGTGGACACGCTGTTGTGATAATGCTTCGGCGTTTTTGTATTGAGATGTGGCTCAATATATTTTCTCCTCGCTGTGTACGTTTTTAAAAACAGACGAGCAGATCTATCTGATAAATGGGGCTCTGAAGGCTGCTTTCAGGTGTCCAGTAATTTTGGCTTGAAATGTTGATTTGCTGGAATCATTACTTTAGTTTAATCTGCTTGGATCTAGCTGGTAATGTGGATCAGTCGCTCCAGGACCTGCCCTGTGTATTAAGCATGAAATAGTGTTGGTCAGAGGAATATGAAGGAGTAAATGAACCTCTCCGAATTGCTTTAGGGCGATATGTTTATCGAGGTGAACTTGCAGGAGGAGATGTTATTTTGGCATGGCTTTGCAATGTGTGGCAGTGTGCTGGAAGTAGCTCTAAAGGCTGTCTTGCTGCAGCCACCCTCTTCATGGCAGGAAATGCCCTCTGTGTGCCATAGCTATCACTGTCCTCCCTAAGAGCACAAATCCTGTGGCTTTTTCTCAAAGCCATTTGAAATATAGCTCAAAATCCCCTTTAGGTGTGGGGGAGGTTTCTGTGCAAGGCAGCGGGGTACTGCTGGCCTCGGGGCAGGTGATGGGTGCTGTGGAAAAGCCCGAGGGTAAAAATTGCAAGCAGGCGCCGCATCACAACGTTTCTGTCTCGTTTGCTCAGCTTTCCACATCTTTTGTCCTTACCAAGCAAAATGGAGTTTATTGTCTAATCACGGAAGTTGCAGAGTAAGTACTTGTGTCCAGGGTGAGAGTTGTCAGTGCCAAGATCGAGAATTGAGCAAAATTAAACCCAAACCTGATTAGTGACCTACTTGCAGGATGAGGAGGTGCTGTGATTCTGGCCAAAGCAAATTCAAATCGCTTATTTTATTGTTTTTCCTTGATAAATAATATGTAAGTGAAGTATCAGTGAAGATTTCTGAAACAAGAAAGCAACTTTAAAACATTGCATTTATTTTGCCTTGAGAACGCTTAATTAGCTGTCAACAGCACAATACATAAATGGTGACTTTGGAATGAAATGATGAAATCCCTGCTCCGGAGGCTTTTTCTCCCTCCTCTCAAGGCAGAGGGAAACACGACAGATTTGTTCAGATAGAAGCTATGTAGTCTTCAGAAAATGCTTTTGTCGGCGCAGTTTTCTCGTGTTGATTACAGCAGCATGTAGCCCTTGGGCTCTGGTTTGCAGGCGGGCGGCTCACACGACGGGGACATTGAGCCGGGTCGCAAGGGTGCTTCCAGGCCAACCCCAGACTGAGGTCTGGTGGTTCTCCATCCAACGTCCTGGTTTCTTAACTGATTGAACTGCGTCGTTCAGCTGGATACCATGGCAATTTACTTATCTTACAAATGCAATAAATAAAGCCCAGCCTGCGAATCGCTTGAGCAGCCCTAATTTAGAGCTCCTTGCTCTCGCTGGCGCGTGGTGGGAGCGCGGCACGGTTATCAGGGAAATTGATGCATTGGGGAGCGCGGCGCAGAGAGCTGAGGACACGGCGAAGCGAAGGAGAACAGGGTGGTTTGAAGTATTAAAATATCTTAATGTTTTGATGGGTTTGCAGTGATGTGAGGTGGTGAGACAGTGTGCCAGTACAAACAGCTTTGCTGCAGCACTGATGCTAACATAGAACTTGCCTGCTTTACCCAAGGTTGTCTTTTGGTTGAGTTGAGTGTTACCCAGATGGAGCCTCTCAACCTGGGTTTCTGAGACCAGCTTGTTGCCTTTAGATCTGATGCTGTTCTTCAGTGTGTTTGTTGTTTGCCCCAGAAGCTTTCTCTTAATAACCTTGAAAAAAACAAAACAAAAAAAAAAGGCCAACAAAACCTAGACAAAAACCTTGATTGTTAAAATGGGGGCAACTGCATCTCCTTGGGAAATTCGGTGTATGCCTTGATCACCAAGCCTCCAGTTGTAATGTAGGTGGTGGCAAGGTTTTCCTCAAGAGCCTGGAATAAGGATGAAAGGTATGAAATTCCTTAGAATTTCATAATTCTCAATAATTCATTCTCCAAAGAAATGACTGTAGCTACAGAAAACATCTACTGGGAGGACCGTCAGGTGATTTGTGTGACTCTCTGGTAGTGCTGCGTTAAGCCTGGGATTCATGAAGAGTCAAGGTGACTTGGCACTTTCTGGTGGCTCTTTTCAAATTCCCAGAATAACCCTTGAAGTGACTTATGTTGGTCAGCCACCATGACGCTGTCTCCACATGGTGTTTGTTCTCTGGTTGTACCATGTGAAATAACCTTCTGTCACGGTGATTTCTTCAGGTTTTACTTGGTGCTGCATTGTCATCCATCCATTTGTAGCGATGCATCTGGCTTGCAAAAAACCTCTAGTTCCTCTCATCTCTATTCATCATTCATCCTCTTCATCGGTTGAAGCCATGACTGGATTTTCACACTAGATTGGCCTCAACTCTATGATTGGCACCAGTTCACTCGTGGGAACTCTGTGGGTAACTGCAGTAACTCATTGTTAAAGCCTCAGCTTCTTGAATCATTTGAATAACCCTAAACCTACGATTTCAAACAGAGGTGATGGAAGTAGGAAGAGAAGCTGTAATATTATGATCCGAGGGAAAATCTTGAGAAATGTATGACCACGTCTTGAACAAGATGTTCTCGGATGGGAGTATCAGTGAAAGTGATGCTGAAAGCTTTGGGGTGTGTGAAGTTGCCTTAGTTGCAACAGAATTGCAAGTTAAAGTATCAACAAACCTTAAAAAAAATAAATAAAACTGACATGTGAAGCCTCCCTGTGGCCCATCAGCAGCTCAAGTAGCTTCAGTGGGTCAGGGATCTACTAAAAGCTGTATTGGCTAATTTGCTGCTTCAGTATCTGTGCAAATATTTCTGAATCTGTAAAGAAGTGATTGCATATTGGATGGGATTTTTAAAATATATCTTTAAATGACCACAAAAGTCTGATACACATATTGGTCCTACTTGTGACTTGCTCCGGGAGACTTTTTATCTGATTGTGAGCATGTGGAATTAGAGTGCCTGCATACATGGTTTGGGTTTGTTTTTTAATTATGACTAATTTTTACAAAGCAGGAATCAAGCATGCTTGGAAACAGGGACATGTGAGAGAGAAAAAAAAAAGCAAACCACCAAAAAACACAGAAACCCAGGATTGTTCTGGCAAAATCTTTAATATATGGTGTCGAGTTGCTCTTTTCAGTCCAGATCTAACCTTCAGCTTCCCTGTCACAAGTCACTGCAGACCTTGTGATGGAAATTCCTCGCTTTCCAGGGTGACATGGAGAGAAATGGTGAAATGCTCCCCACATCTTGGTGGCACCTTGTGACAAACAATTTCAAACCTGGCAGATGCGACAAAATTGTTAGCGGTATCCTGCCACCTCTTCAGGGGCTCGGGAAGGTGTTTTTGTAGCAGATGGAGCTATTAGTTAGCGGTGCTATCTTGAAGAATTGCTTTCCCAGGTAATCAGCTCTGCTCATTTAGGATGTCGTTTCCCCACCTCGATATGTCAGCCGAGGAAGCAGGAATGATTAATCACTGCGGCTTGGACACTGCACAAGAATAACTGCGTGGAGGGAATCGTTCTGCGGAGCACCAATGCCACAGGGAGTTTAAAGTGCTCTGATGCAAAGCAAACAAGATGGAAAAGATGACCGTGATGCTTCCTGATGGCTGTGTGTCAGCCCAGAGAGTTTCTGTGGCAACCTGGAGATTTGCAATTCATGGGAAGGCTGGAGCGAGACAAAACTTTTGAGGCCCGGCTGCGGTGGGAGGGCGGGCACCGACGCCTGCCCTGCTGCTGTGGCCTTCCTGCGTGGCAGGAGCCACCCTAGGGGAGCAGCACGCCCACAAACCCTGTCTAAAACACCTGCGCCGCCCACCTTTCCCCCCAGCATGTACTGAAGGAAGCTAACGGCTCAGGAAAGGTATGTTAAAAATTACCTGGTGATCCTAGCTGCAGGCTTCCTGTCTGAAAGGCTGGGTTGCGGTGGGCAGCGCGATAAAAACACGGTAAAAGAAGCACATTTTCATTCCTCTTGGGGTAAAGGCTGAAAATGAGATTTTGGTTTTTTTCAATTACTAGTATTCTTAAATTGCTGCTGAAGGAGGTTAATCCTTTTTTCTATTTTTCTCTGGCACATCTTGAGCTTAAGTCTTCTGGTGGCTGCCTCTGTTTTCCTTTCACCTCTTTGAAAAGTAATTGGGAATATTTTGCAAGACTTAGTGTTGCCAGGTACCATATAAACATAAGGTGCAAAATAGGGCAGACTGGGATTTACAACATGAAAGGGCATCAGCCTTAGCTCTGAAGTGTGACCAAGTAATTTAAACTTGTTCGGCAGCCTCATCTTACGATGAACATGGAGGATTTTCATCCTTGTCCCTTCTGCCAGTTCCTGTCCCCTCCCGGCCGAGCACTCCTCAGCCTTGTGCTCCTTAGCACCTTCAGCCACAGGTGGACATTCTCCAGAGCTTCCATGTCTGACACGGAAGGAGAAAGCCAAAGGGACCTGCCATGAACCTGGGCTTGGTACATGAGAAAAAAAACTGCAAAGGCTCCTGGTTGCTGTGGGAGCAAGTTTGAGCAACTTCAAGAAGGTGGAAGCCAGTAAGCCAAAGCTGTAGTAGCTGGTCAGGGAAAGCTTCAGCTCTGCAAAGCTGTCACCTCGAAATGCTGACACTGGAAACTCACTGACAGGACTGCTTTGACTGCTTAACCTGGTAGGGTTAATCTTCCTTTCAGCCATGGTATAGATATCATAGCAGCATTAAGCTGTATGTCATGAGTTTTGTGGTAGTCGGGGGTAAAACCTACAGGAATGTCTTGTAAAAGCTCCTCAGTGGCGTTTTATGTAACCAAAATAGCTGGTGCTGTCTCAGTGAGCACACATGGCACTGGTCAAAACATGCCTGTAGCACTGTTGCTGTTGCTGGGTGCCAAACTGGGCCACCACCTGGCAGTGGGTGCCTCCAGGCTTCCTGACTGGTGGGCACCAGAGTGTGAGAAAGACCTTGAGGGGCTGGAGTGGGTCCAGAGAAGGGCAATAAAGCTGGGGAGGGGTCTGGGGAACATGGCTTGTGACGAGCAGCTGAGGGACCTTGGGGTGTTTAGTCTGGAGAAGAGGAGGCTGAGGGAAGTCCTTGTTGTGCCCTACAACTCCCTGACAGGAGGCTGGAGTGAGGTGGGGGTTAGTCTCTTCTCCTAAGTGACCAGTGACAGGACAAGAGGAAATGGGTGCACCAGGGGAGGCTTAGATAGGGTAGTAGGAAGAATTTCTTCACTGACAGAGTGGTGAGGCATTGGACCAGGCTGCCCAGAGAGGTGGTGGAGTCTCCATCCCTGGCGGTGTTCAACATGTGTAGATGTGTCACTTTGGGACGTGGTTTAGTGGTCATGGTAGTGTTGGGTTGACGGTTGGACTTGATCTCAGAGGTCTTTTCCAATTGTATGAGTTCTGTGACTTCATAGAAGTCACTGCAGTGTTGGAATAAATCTCCTAGAAATGAGTTTTGGGGTCTTCCTGTGACCGTGGTGTCACCTGAGGCTGCTCGGGTGGGCGTTTTCCTTGCTAGGTGCTGCTGCCTGACCTGGCACCGTGGGCATCTCACTGCTGCTGGTGGGACAGCAGCCAGGTTTCCTTGGTGTGGCTTATGTGCCTTGGGGTTTTCTGCAGCTCCTGCGCCACACCCTAGGTGCTCCCAGAGGTGGATGTCAGGTCATGGGTGTTGTACGTCTGACGTAGCCGAGGGGCTCAGTGCACGCAGGACCCTGCCCGGGCGGGCGCTCTCCTGCGGGTGTGCCAGCCTCGGGAGCCACAGGCTGTAACTGCTGCTGCAGCGACGGGGGGCACCAGTGAGTGTGTCTGGGAGCTCGTCTTCTCCTTACCTGGCTTAGTCACGTCTGTTTGTGAGAACATTTCTGTTCATTTTCAAGGCACCCGGTGCCCATAGCACAATTTTGAAGTTAATTGCCTGGATGCATATTGCAAGGAAGGCAGAGTGTTACAAGAAGAGAGCTGTAGATAGAGAGGCTGAGAAAATAACCTCAGGGCATCTGCCTATGAGCAGGCATGTACAAATATTAATTTTTGAACTTTTGGCTTCAAATGGTTTGTGTAAAAATGTTTTAAGTGTTTTTTTTTTTCTATCAGATTTGATCTTTTTGAGTCGCAAGACCTTTTTGTGGTTGGCAGGGCTCCTGTAACATATTTCTTTTAAAACGATCTCTGAAGTTGTCGAGTGCATTGGTATGAAAGCGCTTGATGGAAAGCTGTACAATTTGTTCAGGCAGTAGCATAGCAAGAGGGCTTTTTTTCAGTGGAAACTGAATTGGCTTTTTGAAGGTCTGCTCTCAACATGTGAGAGGAGGTTGGGTCTGCAAGGGCTCGTCCCTCGCCCCCTCCTGCCCCAGCCAGCATGGGAAGGCAATGCCTCGGAGTACGTGCTCTCAGGTGAAGTTAGGGGCAGCAGACTGGAAAGCCTTTCCTAAAATACAAAATCAAAAATACAGAGATTCAGGCTTTGTTGTTGAAGATGTTTCTGTGTCAATTTTAATAATCTGTCTGTGCCCCCTGTCTGCTCTCAGTAAGATGGGCGAGTTTCTTGGCCACTGGTTCCCAACTTGTTTTGACTGAGTAGGAGCATCCTGACACGTGGAATGGTACCAGACTGCAGCTGAGTCAGAAATGATTGAACTAGTTAGATTATCACTTCCTACACACGCCTCACAGAAACTGTCCCCAGAATCCAAATGAGAGGAACTTCCACTGGTGGGGGAAGAGCTCTGAAGACTTTTAGGCAAGCGTATATATAAATAAATAAATAAATAATCACTGGCCATTGTTTCTAAATGTCAGAGAACTGGGAACCCACAGAGCCGACTGAGTCCCCCTTGGGAGTCACCTGGCAAACCTTCCATGGGCTGCAGCGCTTGTGTTGCCGAGCGTTGAAGGTGACTTGGGTGACCACCTATTCCTGGCTGCAACTCCAGTGTTGTCTCAAAGCAGGTGGTCAAATGCTGCTCTAACCTCAGTCTGCCAGCAAGCAAGCAGCATTCCTCTTCAATATTAGCCGTTTCAGTGTAAATAACTTGGACTAATTAAGAAGACTAAGATCAGCAGAAGACTCTAGGCATATTTAATAAATCAAGAGGGCTGGGAGCGCTCCTGTGAAATTCTTCTGTTTCAGTCTCGAGGAGGCTTGTTCTCTGGGAAAAGTAACAGGCACCGAAAGATTTCTCGGTAGTCTTGGGCCTGGTTTGGGCTGTAATAAGGTAAATGGACAAGGAGGAAAGTGCAGCAGGGATGTGTCATCTGAAAAATTAAATGTTTTCAAATTGATTATGCTCTGCAGAAGCACGGTTGTTTTTCTGGTAGGAAGCTGTAAACAAAACAGATTGGATCAATTATCTCTTTCTTTGCAGCC
>NW_008606432.1:0-4343 GCF_000691845.1 Merops nubicus
GCATTATTCTCACAGTAAATCCAAAACAACAGGACTGGACCAGCTGCTAGGAAGAAACTTGACTCTGTCCCAGCCAAAACTAGGACAAAGATGTTCCTTCTTTAAAAAAAGGAAAAACAAAAAACAAACAACCCCTTCTAGTCTCACGTAGTTCAAGTTACAGTATAACTTCTAAGCTATACAAGTAATGTTTTATATGGCTGTGTTGGCTTTTGGTCATCAAAGTTATTTTTGAGGTTTGTTTTTGTGAGTTTGGATTTTAAACCTTAATTTATTCTTTGCAGTTATTAAGACACTTGATACTGTGCAAAGTTGTTCTTTCTTAACACTGCTGTTTGTAATACCATAAGCCTCGAATGATTCACCTAGTTAGAAGGAATTCTCTTGTAGAAACTCACTGCATATAAGTTTGTAAGTACAGCAGAATTTATTTTATGTAGCACATGCTGAATGTTATTAGCAAGACCTAAGGTATTATTCTGCTGTACAATTAATATATATTAACATATTAACGTGTTGTTTGCTGTTACTACTCCACGTTCCATCTTGACTGTGAAAGAATTTGTATAATAAACTTTTAGCATTACTTTTAAATGAAACACTGTGATTTTTTTAATGACAGTTTTCTGTCACATTAGCTTTAATTAATGCTTCTTTTTTTCGCTATGTGTCTTTTGTTCAGTGGCATGATTTGGGGTTATTTGCTTTCATTGGTCTTTGGTGTTTTCTGAGTATTTTTACTATGGTATTTACTAAAAACACTGTATTCTTAGTTGTTTGGTGTTGTTTGTGAAGCAGTAACTAAACTGTGATGTCATCACTTGCAACATTAATAATTCTGAATAATGATTTAACTTGCTGTCTTACTTCCCTACAGCTAGTAACAACCTCAGACTTTGTTTTCCTTTTCCACAACTAAAAAAACAACACTCAGTTAAAAAATCACCCTAAAAAAAAAAAAAATTGAGGGACGGGCTGCAGAATGTCTGTCATTTCTGATTCTGCTTATTGTGCATCACTAGAGCAATTCAGGGTGTGAAAGTAAAGCACGAACAAAACTGAGTGTGACTGGATTTTTTTTCTGTCCTATCTCTTTCAAAACGTCATCTGCATTTAACAAACAGTCAGGAAAGGGAGCTGGAATCTCCTTTCTAAAGTAGCAGTGGAGTGTCTGCATTTGATGTTGCCATTGAAGTAGTTTGAAACCGTTAGCATATTCAGTCCTTTTGAGAGATTACATTATTGTCTGTCGTCTTCTAACTGGAAATCCAGCAATAACCTGTAAAGGTTGCACAGGTTGCAATCTTCCAAAGGATCTGGAAATGCAAATGCAGCATATGTCATCCTCTTCCAGTCCAGGTGTGTCTTTCTATTTTGTGATGATGTGGAATTACTATGTAAACTGTTTTAAGGCTACTAAACCAACTGCTGCTTTCTATCCAAGTGGAGAAATGCACCTTTTAAAATCCTCCTCTTCCCCTACTCCTTGACTAACTTATCAACAGCTTTCTTCGACTTCATACTCCAGCTTTATTAAAATCTTGCTTTTAACAGATTATCATGTTGTTGAGACACAGACTCACTTGAAAGTTTCCAAGGCTGAGGCAAAGTCTGCCCGCTCAGACGCACACAGTAAACGTGGACCTGATGGAAAAGCTCGGAATAGTCCTCGAAATGGTAAGGAATCAAGGGCAGATCTTCAGCTGAACTTAATTAAGATAGTTTGCATAGTTATGTCAGTTCACATGATTTGGAAGATCTCTTTCTTGTTTATCCTTCTGTTTATATTATCTGTTACATGCTTCAAAACACCGTTTGCATGCTGCGGTCTGCTTTAGTCAAAGTAACACTTAGTTCTTTCCCTCACAGGCCATTCTGAAATGTTCAGGTTCTTCCACAGAGTGAAGTCCCAGAAGCTCTTATCTCTGAACCATGTACTTATATTTTACGCCATCCTGTAAGTTAGCAATTAATACCACGGTTGTCAAAATACTAGGGTTTTCTTACATTTACATAGATTAACATAATCTAAGCTTCACCTGAAAAAAGGAAATTATTGTGATTTATGGCCTTTATACTTTTCAGAAACAGAAATGCTGAGTCAGACTTACTTGACAGGCCTTTTAAAAGCAAAAGGTCTTTTGGTTCAGGAAGTGCTAAGAGTTTAACTACTTGTGAGTTCATTTTACAAGTCACTTAGCGTAGCCACACTGAAGGCTGAGATTTTTGCACTCTCTGAATGCCACTGTTGTGTATTCCTGAGGTATTCCTAACAATGATACCTTTATTATTCAACATGTACAAGTAACAATTTAAACAGCTTTCAGCATTAAATTTGTCAGGAAACTCTAAACTTTACATTAACCTTATTTTGCTCTCTTACAGTGTTTGTGTGTTAATATTTTCTACCTTCTACATGAGATATAAAATCAGCGTCCTGGAGGAACGTCTTATTTCCATCACATCCTTTGATTCGCGTATTAAGGAGTAAGATACACCCAAAGTTTTGGGGTTTTAAAACCTTTTTCTAGTATCTGTGATGCTTTTTGGTTTTTATTTCAGAATCCACTTTGATATTGTAGTGCCCTTGTGATACTTTAGTGTCCTGTAGTTCTTGTATCTGTACTAGCCTCATCTCACAGCTTTCTGTTGAAGACTTATAGCACAGATGTAATGTATCACACTGTAGTCCTGCCTTCATCATGTTTCAGGTGTCTGCGGGTAACTTCAGTGTTACTGAATATGTAGCTACTGAACTATCAAAGTAGTTACACTTAGATTGTTTCTGTAGCTAGATTCATGGATGTCATCTGCCCTTGCTTTTTTTTTTTTTCCCCCCTTAAATATCCATGTCACATGGACAGGGAATATGCAAACACTCAATGGAGAGACAGTGCAGGGGCATACACCACAGCATTATGCCACTGTAAGTTGTAGCAGCTTCCTGCTCCTCTCTTAGGAGAGAAGGCGGTTAACTAGGTACTCCTAAGAATATTAATCAGTTTATTCAGCATTAAATTTTGCATTAACTCTTCTCTGCATCTTAGAAGACTGCTCTGAAAAACAAAGCTTCAAAAGTAATTTGTAAATCTCAGTGCAAAACCTGCAGCCATGTGAAGCATGAGTGACAGTGCTGACTGCTGGAAAAGCACCACCCTCAAAACATGGGGGGAAACACAATTCAAGACAGAGCACTACCTAGGAGCTAGGTGGAACTATCTGCAAAGTGTTTCAGACCTGTAGCAAGCTCTTCAATAAGCATGCTTGTTAATTCAGCTTTCTTTGACCCAGTCAGGACAAATAGGTCACTCTTACAATGCACTTGTGGTCATATTGAACAATGACTGTGCTGCTTCAGATCCAACAGCTGCCAGCTGTCTCCTGTGAAAAGCAGTAGGACTTGTATGCATGCGTCAGAAGACAGAGCTAGGTTCTGGATAAAAAGGAAAGTAAATGGTTCTGTTTCTCAAAATATCTGTCTGTTTACCAAGAGTGTAAGAAGAGGGGTAAACCTCTGCCTCTGATAGTAGGCAATGTCTGAAGCTATTTTCCCAGTCTCAGCATGTTTATATTGGGAGGACTCTGTCTGTCTTCTGAAGCACTCTTACACATGAGTTGCAGCTGACTGTGTCACCACAGTATTCCCATCTATATGTGTCTCTCAGTTTTGTTTTTCTCCTCTTTCCTTCTGTCACATTTACTTCTTCATTTTGTTTGACAGGCATCCAGTGCGCCAAGGTTTGGGATCTCACCTGCAAATTAATGCTGATGCCCTTTGTGATGAGTTAACTGCTAATCTTATAAAATTGGAAAAGGTACCTTCTTCTTATGTAACGCTGATACACTAATTGGGTTTTTGCAGAATTTGTATAGTCTGATATTTTGAGAAGTGCCAAGTTACCCCCAGATTTCATACCAGAAGCTGGTATGTGTTCCTAGACAAAGGACTGTTTTCTGGACTATAAATTAGCCCAAGTACATGACTTGGTATGTGTAGATATTTTGCCTCAAGCTGAGGCTTACAACAAGGAATATTAATAAACTGCACACTTCAGGGGTAATTATTGCATGTAATAACCTCTTTTTTTCTTTAATTTATTTTTCTTTTTTTTTTTTGTCCATCAAGGCTAAGGGTTCTAAAATTAACCTTTATTACAATTTTATTAACTTTATTGTTCAGGG
Source organism: Merops nubicus (assembly GCF_000691845.1). Classification (NCBI taxonomy): domain Eukaryota; kingdom Metazoa; phylum Chordata; class Aves; order Coraciiformes; family Meropidae; genus Merops; species Merops nubicus. Next base: position 4,183 of record NW_008606432.1, read on the forward strand.
GTTTTGTTTGAATTTTGTTTTTTTGATTAAGAAGAATGATGCTGAATGGTGCTCCCTGTGAAGCTCCCATACTTCATAGGGAGTCAGCTTCTTCATACAAAGTGGCTGGAATCTGCCTGTTTCACTTTGGTAACACAAATGCTGCTGCATGAGTTGTGTAA
>NW_008606432.1:4374-5735 GCF_000691845.1 Merops nubicus
CTGACCTTTAGTTTTTACTGTTCTCTAATGACAAAACTAAATGCCTTTGCTGACTTAAATTGGAAGCCTATACAAAACAAGAGTGAGTGTGCAGGCCTTGTTTCCACTTTGGGTGTTGTGGTGGGCTAACTTTGGCTAGCAGTCAGATGCACACCCAGCCACTCTTCTGCTCTCCCTTTCTGGCAGGGCAGGGTAAGGGAAAACTTCTGGGTCAAGACAAGAGCAGGGAGGTTGCTTACCACTTACCATGGCAGGCAAAATAGGCTTGACTTGGAAAAAATCAGTTGAATATAGGGCCAGTTAAAATACATTTGGGAAGTGAGAAAAAAAGACAAATGATAGAACAACACCTTCCCTCCCCCCTGTCCCAGACTCAGCTTCACTCCTTCGCTTCCAACTCCTCAGCCCATTCACTAGCCCCCAAGTGGGGCTGGGTCACAGTCAACACATAAGAATGTTTTTTTCTGCTGTTCCTTTCTTGCTGTTTCCTCCCTGCTGCAGCATGGACTCCTCCAAGGGCTGCAGTTCTTCAGGAAATAACTGTCTGGTCTGGTACAGGTTCTCCGTGGGCTGCAGCATGAACATCTTCTCTGCCATGGAGCATCTCCTCTCCATCCTCCTTTTTGGATCCTAGTGTTCCTTCTGCTCTCTGCTCCTTCTCTCTCTGTTTGGTGTTTTTCCCCTTGAGTAAAACACTTGCCCAGAGGCTGCACCACTGGCTTCTCTGAGGGGCTCAGCTGTGCCCCGCAGTGGGTCCACTGGTGGCTGCTGGGACGGCTGTGCCCACACGGGGCAGCCCCACAGCAGATGCCCCTGGAGCCCCCTGTCTGCCCCTGCCCCAAACCTGGACAACTGCACCCAGCAGAGACGTGGGAAACGTTATGTGTTGGGAACACATACACTGGCCAACCATGGAAAAAAAGCATTAGTGGAGTGAAAACGGAAGTTACTGGAATTCCTGTGTGCTTAGGTCACACAGGATATTTTTGCCTCTGTTTCTAAAGTTGAGTGCATGCCAAGGTCTCTCAACACCTTTTTTTCCCAAACCAAGTTTCTCAAATAGTGTAAAGCTAGGATTATATAATATCACTGTTTAACTGTGCGCCATAGGTTTTACGAAGGCTGCCAAAAATAGGTTTCTCCCTGGACATCTCCACCCCCTTGGCTATGGAGGGCTAGAGTAATGCTAGTGAAACCCCTCTGTATGCTCTGAATAATAATAATATGAATAGAAGGGGAGAATGCTTGCCAGATGATTACCAGATACAGTCTTCGCCAAATTCGGTCATTTAAGAGGTTACTGCTTTCCAGATGTCTGGGATGGGCTGGCAAGATGGTTCATGGGACACTTCATTTCAGCA
>NW_008606432.1:5766-14918 GCF_000691845.1 Merops nubicus
TTGCAGCAGGGCTAGGCACTTTCCCACTCCCTTATATAGTCTCATCTTGGAGACAGTAGAAGGCAGCTGGATGGCTGGATCATTCAGCTATTCTCAGGGAAGTCACCCTCTGTCCTAAATTAGGATCTTAAGTCATGTGCTTTTTTCAGTTAGCATCTACAGCACTGGATCCCTAAAGTCTTGCCTTGATTTGCCAAATTCTGAAGACACAATTGACCGCAGTGCTTACAGGCTAAATAAGCATTGCCTGTAGCTGCGTATTGCCACATCCCAGTCCTCTCTGATCTAGATGAGCAGTGGTTACAACAGGATGTTTGACACTACTCTCGTACTGCAAAATTGGCAGAAATCTGATAGCTTTATATTCTCTTAGCAAAGCTGCTGCAGTTGTTTAGCTGTTGCATAGGCCTTCTGGAGAAGCGTGGTAAGTGGCTGCCGCTGGCTGCAGCGGCAGAGGGAGCGTGACCATGCTGGTCAGACCTGCCACCTCCTCCCTTGCTTCTGATGTGACCACAGCGCTGTAAGCTAGAGCACAGGAATTACTTTAAGTTAAAAACTAGAAATCGCTCTCTGCCTAAAAAATGGTCAGTGCAAGAGTATATTGCAATGACTTTTTCAGTGTGACCTTGTGATTCTTACAAGTTCTGCTTCATACGTGGAGCCAAGAAATTACCCTGGCTCGGCAGAATTTTGCTTTGGCATTGAAGTGTACTTAGCAAGTTGTTAAAATGCACTGTGTCTATTCAGATAATAAAGTGAGGGGGGGAAACAGGGCCTAATGTTACTTTTTCCCTTGCTCATACGTAATTTGTTAAAAGGAAATTCCTGAGTGTGTGTTAAGTGACTCTTATAAATAAAATTGGGTGTTTCTTACTGTTTCCCTTTCCCAAAAGTGCCCCTCTTGAAGAAGGGGTGCATCAGGGCTAGAAACCGTGCGGTGGCATTAAGAAGTGGTGTCCTTGAACAGGAAGTAAAACAACTCCTCAAATTAAAGCCTGAAAGAAAGTAGCTGTGACTAAACCTTCCGTAGGCAGTGAGTGCTACTTCCTAAGACACAGAAAACAGGTGTGTCAGGGGATATGGCCCACTGTGTTACCCCTGCCTCTCTTTTAAGGACAAGGAGATGAAAGTTGGATTAAATAGGCTGTGTAAAATAGGTCTGCGCAAGTCATCTTTGAAGATGCAACTGGCTGGCACTTGCCTTCAGTGCAGCTAAGGGAAGATAAACCACAGTGCCCTGTATCTGGCAAATGGGACTTGTCTGCTAATGATTAGAAGATCTTATTGTGCTGTGCACATGTCATAGTTGGCCGTGTAGCTGAAGTTACAAAACTGTTTGAATTGTCCACTTAAATGTAAGAGCCAAGACTTTCAAGTCTGATGCTTTTACTGGGGTTTGAATAAGTTCAAATGACTGGGTTTCTTTCCCTTTCTTTTGACCTCTAGGGATTTTTCCCATTATATTTTCTCACACCTTATGAAGGAGAGACTGTAAGATGAAATTGTGGAGATACTCATGAGAGCTAGGTGTGCTGATGGTATCCAGATGTTTCCTCTGACTCTAGTGCAGGAAACTTCATGTGAATACCACTGGCATTAATAGTTGTGGCAGAATTAACATGCACACAGAACATATTGAGGAGTATGTCTTGGTTATTTTTTTTAATGCGACATAATATTTCCTGCCTCCCAATTATTTCTCTCTCTTTTTCTAAGATACAGAACAACTTACAAAAGCTGCTTGAAGACGGTGAATGAAACATCGATATTCTTGGACTGCTTCAGACCTCATTCTTGTCCCTTGACAAACAGTTCCAAAGGAGCTCTGCTGGCCAGAGTTCAAGCTTCTTTATTTTCAGTCCAAGCCAAGCTTAAACTACTGTAAGCTCATGTCATAGTGCAGGAAGTCAGTTTATTCTTGACCACATACCTATATGTTCCAAAAACATAACACATTTTTTGATCTATATGTGTCTATATGTTTTAAAAATAAGGGGATTTTTTTCTTCTCTGTTGCGTGTGAATTAATGAATTTTACAGCTTGCTTGATTCTAGACTTGCTTACATCAGTGCAAAGCTGCTGCAACTCCTTTTACCTCAGCATTTGCTTTCTCCCTGTTGTCACAGAAATGTAAACGAGAAGAATTTCAGTCATGACTCGTGTGCTGAAGTGTTGTGCAGATGAACTGGTATCTGTCTCAGCTATGGTTATTGATCAGTGCTGTGCTCTTAATTTTTACTTTTTTTTTTTTTTGTGCCCTGGCATCCCAAAGATCAAAAACCAGAAACCTCTGGATTTGTTTCTATGAAGCTCTGAATGTTCCAGCTCTGCTTAGTTCTGAGGTGCTGTTTTCTGTAGCATTGCATCACCACTGGGGGTTACTATTGGGCATTCAGTTTTTGTAGATGTCAAGCTCAGAATATGTATGGACTTGCCAACTTAGGATCAAGTTACTTGTGAATAGCAGTATGGGTGTGACATATCTGCACAACTTGGAAAAGCAGCAAGGATTTTTGTCCACTCACATGGTCTCTGTTCATTAAAGTAATTGGTGTGAAGACCATCAGTCTTTGGAGTTTCGTGGGGTTTTGGTTGGCTGAACAAGTACAATCTGTGCTCCAGTTGATGGAAATCTAGTCTTCGTGTGTGACGCCCAGGACCAGATATATCCACACAATAGGAAAGGACAAATTAGTGGTGCAACAACACGTTCAGTAGAGTGAGCAAAGAAGTGGACACCTGCTTTGTTATAGCATATTACTTTTTTCACAGTGCCTAAGATGGGATAACTGCGGATTTTAGCTTTCTGATTCAACAAGCAGGCTGGTTAGTTTTTAAAAAGCACTATTTAGGGTAATAACAACTACGATCTGTAAAGTAACAGTATTGTTTATAATATGCTATGCATTTTATAACCATTTCTGTGAAATGTATCTACTTTGTTTAAATAAACTTTTTTAAATCAAGTGACTCAGTGCTGTAATTTGGATGAAGCTGCTTCCATCCATCAGTCTTAGTCAAAAGTGATACTTGTGATCATGAGGCTCATACCTCACAGTACAGCATTTGTGCAAGGCCCAGTACCCAACACAAAGGGTCAGCAGCTGTGTCCTACTGATGTGCGTCCTCTTACTCAGCTGTACGCAAGGTTGTCAAGGTTTAGGGTCAGGGCCATGCACTAGACAAAAAGATGCTCTGTTAACCCCTCTTCCTTCCCAAAAGTGGAAGAGAAGGGACATAAGGGGAGGGAATTCTGGATTAATAAACTAAGACAACTTTAATGAAAATAATAACAGAATGAAATACATACAAATATATACAAAACCAATATCAAACCACCCCCCACTGGTGGCAATTTTACCACTGAGGCTGTGGAGCAGGCACTGCAGAAGTCACAGACTGGACTTGGGAGCAGACAGGAACCAGATTCAGGGGCTGGATTCTGGAACTGGATTCAGGAACACAAGGATCAAGATGGAAGGCAGAACAGACAGAGTCCTTGGATGCTGGCCATTGAAGAAGAAACCTTGACCCCTGTGATCCCTCAGCTTTACACTGAATATGACATATATAGGATGGAATACCTCGCTGGTCAGTTTAGGGTCACCTGTCCTGTCTGCTCCTCCACACAGGTGTGGCCTTTTACTTTCTGTACCCACAACGTAGCACACGAGGTTTATCAGTGACCTTGGTCTGTGCACCAATTCTAGGTGGTAACTCTAAGCGTCGAGCTTATTGCTGCTAGAAGCAGAGACAGCAAAAATACGCCATTAGCTTCAGACAGTCCTGTCACAAGAGACTTAGCTGAAAAGCAGAATGAATGGAGAATTGTTCTATTTTAACTCTAAACAAGACAAAAGTCTTCCCAGACCGCAATAACAGAATATTTGGAACAAATTTGGCCTCCAGAGTTGTGAAGAAATTTTAGTAGTTTTCTCAATGATTCCTCCTTAAAGGATGTTGGATCAGTATTGTAATGTTGAGGCGGCCTAGAGAGACCCTTGTGCTTTCTAATGTGCCTGCCTGGCTCAGGATTCCATCTGAGCATGGCCTATCATAAATATGTAAGATCTGACTGTTCTCCCTGTTGCAGCATCTGCCTTTCCTTCCTCAGCTATCAGGAGATTATTGGAATACTTGGTTTCACAAGAAAACTATTGAAATAAATTATTTTTCTATCCTTTTCCCTGCTCTCTTCTTCCACAGCTACACAGCTTATGCAAGTTTTGGACTCTGACCTCATCCTTTCCCTTTTCCACTTACCTCCTTTTAATTCTGTATCAGTAACGGAAGTCTGCAGTTTTGTTTATGGCTTAAAATCGATGTCACAAGTCACCTTTAGCACAGGAACGTCAAGGAAACCTAGTTAGCCTGTTACTCCATTACATTAGCAAGGAAAAGAAGGGGAGAGCAATAATATTTGGCACGTGCCCCGTGTAAAGCAGTCAGGCTAACCCCTTAGCATTCACCATATGTGAACAAGTAATCGGCGGTGTGAACGAGCAACCCTGGCTCCTTGTGCTGGAGGGAAGCGGAGGGTCTCGGGGCCGTCGCAGTGCTGGGAGGCCAGCGCGCGGCTGGGCAGCGGGCGGTGCTGTGGCACTCACGCACTGGGAGACCGAGCGCTCACAAGACCTCACAGGGGTCTTCAGGCTCCTAGACGTGTGAGTGGGCTTGGTTCAAACTCGTAATTCAGCCTCATAACTGAAGAGGAGGGGTCTGCTCCCGGTTTGGGAGAGAAGTGCCAACAGCAGTGATGAACGAAGGAAAGCTGCATCCTGTGAAGAGTGGGAGTTGGGCAAAGAGCAAAGGGTCTTCTTCTGGGGAAAAAAAAAAGGCCTTGAGGAGGGATTTTGCTGTTTGGCAAAGGTGAAGTGCTAGTTTGCAGAAATAGGTAGAAAGATGTCCGACTTCAGGGAAGTCTACACCAAATATTCAGTTTGTATTGTTAATAATGATCACTTACCATTTGCTACATAGATTGCCTGGAAATCTGATTTTTAAAGCCAATCTTATTTCTTTCAATTTTGTTTTTCCATTTCTGTTTTGTCTGTTGTCCCTCACAGCACAGGCTAGAATAACTGGGCTCCACCAACCATGAAGGACCTAGTAGTAGTACCAGGTTCTGGCAAGATGCACTGAAACTGCAGATGCATTGAAGGCAGCAGGGGCGCATCACTGATGTTTTTTCTAGTAGCTGGTGACCCAGTTGTTTTTATTAACAATCTTAGCCCAGCCTTCTTCAGTTCATGTGAGTGCTTCTCCTGAGGGAGAAAAAAAAACAAACAAACACCCATCTACTTGAGTTGCAGTCAGTGTCTCAATGTCCAAGTGGAGAGCAGTGACAAGTGGAGTTCCTCAGGGATCGATACTGAGCCTGGAGCTGTTTCACTTCTTTGCTGGTAACATGGACAGTGGGGTTGAATGCACCTTCAGCAAGTTAGCTGACAACATGAAGCTGTGTAGTGAGGTCCAGATGCTGTCTGGAAAGGTTGCCACCCAGAGGGACCTTAACAGGCTTGAGAGGTGGGCTCGCGTGAACCTGGGTCAGGGCAATCCCATCAGAAATACAGGTTGTGTGGGGTACAGGTTGAGAGCAGTCCTGAGGAGAAATTCTTGGGGGCGCTGGTTGATGAAAAGCTCAACATGAGCCAGCGATGTGTGAGTGCAGCCCAGAAAGCCAACAGTATCCTGGGTTGCATCAAAAGCAGCATGACCAGCAGGTCATGGAAGGTGATTCTCCCTATCTACTCCACTCTTGTGAGACCCCACCTGGAGTACTGTGTCCAGCTCTGGAGCCTCGAGCACAGTAAGGACAGGGACTTGTTGGAGCAGGTCCAGAGGTGGGCCATGAAGATGACTCAAGGGCTGGAACACCTCTCCTACAAGCACAGTCTAAAAGAGCTGGTGTTCAGCCAGGAGAAGGGATGGCGCTAGCAATACCTTATGGCAGCCTTACAGTATCTGAAGGAGCGTCGAAGAAAGCTGAGGAGGGACATTTTACAAGAGCTTGTAGTGATAGGACAAGAGGTAATGGGTTCGAACTGGAAGAAGGAAGAATTCAATTAGAAATTAGGAAGAAATTCTTCACTGTGAAGGTGGTAAGACACTGGAACAGATTGCCCAAGGAAGTTGTGGATGCTCCACCACAGGAATTGTTCAAGAGCAGATGGGATTTGGCCTTGAGCAACCTGGTGTAGTGGGAGGTGTTCCTGCCCATGGCAGGGGGGTTGGGAATAGATGAACTTTAAAGCCCCTTCCAACCCAAACCATTCTATAGTTCTATGATTTTCTTTCTCAGAAATATGAGTTTTGTGGAAACTCCCAAGATACTTTGGTGGTTGTGACTAAGGGCCACAGACAAGACCTGAATTTTCCACATATATTCTGCCAATGTATAGCAAGTCGACGCTTTAGATCCTGGCCTGGTAAGACTAATTTGAAGTGTTTTTCTCCATCTCACTGGTGTGAACATGCACCAAATAGCTAATAGTCACTGCGGCTGGAAACATGACACAATGTTACAGACATAATGTTCTGATGTTGTGGAATTAACTATCTTCAGGCTGATGTCCTGAAAAAAAATCCTCCTTTCTATTTCTCCCCTCTCCAAATTCTCAGTTGTTATTTTCTTGTGTTTTTTCACAGATAGCAGAAAGGAAGAGGGAAAAAGTAATGTGGCTTTGGAGAGGCTTGTTGGGTTGAGGGACTGTTGAATTAGTTTTCTGGCAAATCAGTTGCCTGAGCAGACTTGGGCTGGGGATATCAAGTTTATGACACTGTTGGTGTGAAGGACGCAGCTAGCACTCTGAGAAGTGAGAAGCATTACAGAGCCTGCTCTCAGCTGAACCTGAGAGGTAGTAACTCCCATCAGCAGCTGCAGAAAAGACAAACAGTTTTGTGTGTGTGTGTGTGCATGTGTTTGAGTTTAATATTGTCCCTGCTTTCACCTGAACCTTCATGCAGTTGTGTGGTGAGGCTCTCCACCTCCCACTATGCCTGCACTTTCCAAGTTTTCGCCTCATAGTCAGCTGACAAGCACCAAATTAAATCTCCAGGTTGGTGTTACCCAGGCCATTGTGGGCTATTGCTCAGCTGGTTCAGCTGCAGCTGCTAGTGACGTGTTACTCCCAAGAACACAGGAGATCTTGCATTTACAGAGCAGGTGTGATGTGCAGTAAAGATCATGAAAAAGCTGTCTCTTTGGACAGAAAACTGAGCAAACAGTTCAGCTGAACAAACAGTTCCTTTTGTGCTTAGTGCCTGTGTGTATGCTTCTGTAAACAGCAGAGAAATAATGTCCTTTGAAAGGATTTTGCCAGCACCTGCTTTCAGTTTGCCTGGTGAGACTATCTGAGTCTGACATGCAAATTTGCTCAAGAGGGAAAATTGACTAATCCCATGTGACACTTCTAGATGCCTGGTTTGAACCCAGCAGAGCTTTCTGCAAAACATGGTTGCATGTAATGACACTTTACAGAAGTGATAGGGTTTTTTTTGCTTTTTGGGTTATAAAATTGTTGTAACACAATATTGTAACTGTAGAGCTTCATGACAGCCTGTTGTTCAGCAAACAGCCTCAACAAAATGTATGCCAGTTAATTTCATTTAATTGCCTCTTCAGTTATTCCCTGTTTATCAGTAGCCTTCCTGGGTTTTAACAAAAAAATAAATCAAATCCATATAATACACCAATGTACACTGTGTGCTCCAACTCAGCAGCACATAGTGAGACAACGTATTGCCTGAGCTTCACACATTATGATTCCTGTCCAAAATACAGGCATTTCACTGATACATATATGGCTGGTTTTCAGACCTTCTGTTTTAACTCTTGGTGGCTTCTACTGACCTTCAAGTTTCCATCTAGTCAATTTGGCCAGTGATACTGTGCCTACTCATCTTAGATTAAATCTAAAATTATTTGATTGAGTTTGCCTGCATCTTTACAGCACGGTGGTTAGGAGCCCCTTGTCTACAGCTGCTGTTGATAGGACCCTCAAAAGGGAGGATGCCAAGAAGGAACTGATTAAGAAGGGCTCTGAGAGAATGAAAGCAGAATAGGTATAAGAACCAGAAGCTTTTGTCTTTCCTCTATGCCTGATATCATCTCTATTATCATTTACAAACAAGTGGTCAGGCTACAGTATCTTAGCAAGCAGACTTTGAGCAGGAATTCAAGGCAATCATATGTTAGCAAGGCCTTCACCAAGCTTGTTTCTGTTACAAAAAGTTTAAGACTATTCCAGTTATGCCCTACTGAAGTTACAAATGCTTTGCACGAATCACTTTTTCCCCCACAATGGGCAGTATTTGTGTCAAAAATCTTCCCTTTCCTGGAAGGTCCAAACATCTTTCTGAGAGTGTAACTGTTAGTGGAAGGAGTAAACACTCTGAGTTGGAAGTCTGTGCACCCCAAACAGACATCTGTACCAAAAAAAACTTGGAAACAAGCTCCTCAAAGAGTGTCGTAGAAATTATTGTCCTCCACATGCATTTCATACCAGCTCGGCGTGCTAGCTGCCAGCCTCTGTGAATGCAGCCTGGATAGCTCCCCACACCCATTTTTTTCCCTCTTTTGTCCATGGAGTGTATGCCAATGTATTTTGTTGTGTATGTGACCTTCTTGCCTTGCCAGTTTCTGTACTAAGTTAATTTGCATACTGCTTAGAAGTTCCTTATGTTCTTAAAGTTGAAAAGATACCTTTTCCCAGGCTTTACATAACAAACAGCAAGTTCAGGTCATGGTGCATGATGATGTAGTAACTCCATCCTGTTCTGGAGGCGTGACATTCTATATTAAGCTTCATAACAGGGATTTATTAGTCTTTGGCAATGCAGGTAGTTTGAACTGTACAATAAAGCCTCTTCAATTGCTGTTCTGCCTTAATGGTATTGATAAGGTAATTTTCCACTGAGTAGGCATTTTAGCAGTGCTTACCATGAGATTAAAGGAAAATCATTCCAATGTGCTGTCAAGTAGAAAATTAAAAAACAGCTCTTCACACTATCTACTGATAGATAAGGACTCCTTCCAACAAGAAAAGGTAATGAGTAACTTAATTATAATCATACACGCTGGACCTGGCACGCAGGGCAAAATATAGCTCTGAATCCTCCCCACGTTTACAACTTGCCATCGTGGCAATAT
>NW_008606433.1:0-11858 GCF_000691845.1 Merops nubicus
CATCCGGGTGAGCCGCTCCCCAGCACTGCCCCCACCCCCGTGCCAGCCCCCGTGCCCTCCGCGCTGGGCAGGGTGTGAGCTGAGCTCCCTGCCGGTCCCCAGCTCCGCCACCCTCCTCACCGGCACAGGGCCTTGGGGCGGCCGAGCCGATTTTCCTGGCTGCTGCTTTTCACCCTGTTCGATTCCAGCCTCAAGACCCAAACCCGCCTTCCCTCGCCCTACTCCGTGGCGTTTCTCCCAGCTGGCCTCCTGGCGCCATTTTCCTTGCCTGAGGAACCCAAGGTTTTGGCAGTGGTGCAAGAGCCACGGGGGGCTGTGAGCTTGTTTCCAGCCAGGTTCCCCCGTCTGCCCCATGCAACACCATCTTGTCTCTCAGCCCCTTTGGCTGGGAACCCTGCAGACAGGGTCCTGCTCATCACCAGTACCCACTTGTGATCCCTCCTGTATTACTGTGCACAACTGTACAGTGTGCTCTGTGGTTTCTGCTGAAATAATCCAGAGAGATGGTAATCTAGCACCTGGGGAGGATACAGCCTCCAAGGGAAAGGTATTTATAGCACTTCTGCTCTTGGCATGTCTGGAGCTGTGGTTGAGCCCTGCTGCCAGGCTGCAAGTAATGTCCAATTTACAGCTGATAAGCCAGAAAAGCAGCACTTATTTAGCTGATGAGCACCGCAATTGCCATTGCCTTGGCAGCCCTCTGAGGAGGCTGTTTCTGCAGCAGGAGCACGGACTTCGCTTCGGCTCTGGGTTGTAGCCACGAGGCCCCTGGACCTGCCACAGCGTTCACCTGCGTGCCAGTGTGCTGCAGCCAGCCACTGGGATGTGCAGGGCTGCCTGACACCTCTCCTGCCAGCACCCTCCTCTCTTCAGTTGCTGGGGTTTCTGTGCAGCTCCAAGCATGTACTCAATTCCTTATTTCTCTTGCTCAGCAGGACCACGTCCTTACAGCACTGGAAGGAACGTGCTGCCATCCAGCTGATGGGTGCTGTAAAAAAATCTCAGATGCCAGGAACGTGGCTGAAACGTACAGCTCGGTGTCTGGGCGAAAGTTTTGTGGGTTGCAGGGCAGTGCCTCCCTTTGCCTGTGGATGCTGTTTAGAGATAGGCCTGGGGCAAGAAGTGTGGAATATCCGTGGCTTGTGTGGCTCCTTTCTGTGATCCTCCTTTGCCACATATGTGTTCTAGGAGTGCTTGGTGTCTGGACTGCTGGTCCCCGTTCCTCCATTTCTGTTGCACAGCGAAGCTGTGATCTTTCTGGCAATGACACTGCAGCATGCCAGATGTGTTCTGGCTTCTGCTGGAACATATGGTTGAAATGCTGGGGGAGGAAATATTTGCTGAGTCAACTTTTCTTTAAAGCTGAAAAACCCCAAAAGATCTGTTTTGTCCTGGAAGTGCCTCCGTGTCCTGCATCGAGCTCTATGTTTCTGGCTGGCAGTGCTTTTCTTGTGCTTGCTAGGAAGCCTGTTCTCGAAGAAGAAAATCCCTGAAAATAGGAACTATCAGATAGAAGCTGGGAATTTCTCTTAGGCTTAAAGGGTCCGAAATAAACTTTCAACAGCACAATCTGGATGCCTTTTGCTCTTTGAGCTGAAGCTGCTGTGTGCTTTCCAGCAGCTCTGAGTCCTCTGCAGCCAGTTGAAGTACTTTGATAGTCAAGATGAGTGAACAGCACTTCAGCAGCTGAAAAGCTAGTGCTGCTCAGCACATCTCTGGGCTCTTTCGGGGCAAAATATGACAAACCAATACCATTCTTTTCTTATAAAGCATATGATCCCCTAGCCTGGACTAGATGACATTTAAAGGTACCTTCCAACCCAAAGTGTTCTGTGATCCCACTTAGGACTCGGCTGTTCTCAGGCAGTGCTCTGGGCAGGCTGTAATCCTGACACGGCAGGAGCTTCAGAGGCACAGTAACTCCATAGTTGTGGCTGTAGATACTTTTTGGTTTGCAGAGTGGGTCCTGGACCACTGGGAGCTGGCACCAACTGGAGGGTTGTCATATTCTGCATCCTTTAAAGGTACCCTCTGATCTTTAGTTGACCTGGAATGGGACCATCTTCTAAAGGTAGATGGGCAGATGTTTAAACTGCAGCAAGCACCTGGATTTAGTTGCATGGTGGGTGATGAATGCTCTTGCTGATGGGAGCACATTTCCTCCCAGCCTGCTGAAGTCCTCATGCTTAAGAGATAGGTGGATAGCACTACGTGTCTCTGTGTCTCTCAGATGGATAGGTCTCACGTTGTTGGACCAGAGGCTGGTCCGTGTTGCATCCAAGCAGAAAGGACAACAGGCTGCACTTTCTCCAAAGGCCATGGAGCCAAGGGGAACGGAGGGAAGAAGGTAGGAAAGGAGCAGGAAGAGAAGAGCCTGGCTTTTGGGGCAGCAGGCAAGAACGCCAGGGCCAGTCTGACTGTAAGTGATAAGGCACTTTAAAAAGATCTGAAGGCTGTGAGGCCTGGTTACAGGTATTTACTAGGGAAACTTTACACTAATATTTTTCTTCTCTTCATTGCAATTCATCTGGTATTTGAGCTGCAAAGATCAAAGCTGTCTTCCAGCAAGCACACATGGACTTAAATAAATAGCTGGACCTACACCTCTCTCTAGTGAATAAACACTCTTTCCTCTCTGAACATTTTCAAGTGTAGCTCTCGGGCCTGGAATGCAAAATATTTCACATTAGCAGTGGGTGTTTCCACTGCTTTCGATATTGGGAACTTGGAACAAATGCTTATTTAGCAGCAGACAGACTTGGGTACAAACGTGCTCTTTGTGAAGGCAGTTGCTGCTGCAAGTGTTTGCAGGGAAGTTCCCCTGAGATTGGTGGACATGCAATTGTTTGTCCAGACCCCAAGGAAACTTGTCTCTTTCTCCTCGCGTGAGTGGCAGTCTCCTGGGCTGGGACAGGCAGCTCTTTGGAGGTCTGGAGGGTAGCGAGGCTGACAAGGTGCTTGGCAGATGCAGAGGAACGTTCTCCTGTATGGGAACTGCAGTTGCACGGGCTGTTGACGTTGGGGGGGTGTTACAAAACCTGCAGGATACCACAGTGGGGTTTGCTGTGTAAGTGAAAGAAGCAGCTGTACCAGTTGACCTCCATAGGCCCCATGGTGGGAGAAGGGTAAGTGTAATGTCTTTTAGCATTTAAAAGAAGTCAGCTGTCTTTGGGGCATAGGTGGAAAGGAGAAGAAATGCAGTTTGATTGGTAACGTGTTGATTCTTGGGCATCAGCATGCATTTCAGTATGGCAGAGATTCCATGCTGGGTGGCCTGTTTCCATGTTCTGCTCCTTGCCTGGAGGATGTTGGGGGGTGGTATTCAAGAGCTGCTTGTAAATGCCTTTGGACTGTCAGAAAAGCAGATGTTCCTATTTTGCAGTGGGGTGGAAGGGCTGTGCTGTGAACGCAGCATACCTTCTCTGCTGGCTTGACTGGAAGAAGCAATCCCACTGCTGGGCACAGAAGGATTTGTTCTGAGAAAGAACTGGCAGGGAGCAGACAGGGATGCTGCAGCTTTTTCAGGCTTTTTGTATGGCTGCCTGCTAGAGCAAGGGCTGTTCCCTGGGCTTGGTTGTGGTTGGAGGGCTCTGCACATGGTTCACATCTTGTTCCTGATGTCCTTAGGAGCTTTCAGCAGTCCAAAAATGTTATGGATCTCTTGCCTTTTAGGGAGGTTGTTCTGTGGGAGTGTGAGTAAGGTGGTGGACCCTGTGGTCTTTTAGAAGCTGTTTGCTCCCTTCCTGATGCCAGAGCTATTGAACCACAACGTAAGAAAATAAGCACGTAGCTTTTGGAGTCCGGAGGATGGGGCCTGGGCAAGGTCCTGCACTTCCACCTCCTTCATTCTACATGATCCTGTCAGGATCTGCTGTGCTGGTTGTGTTGATGAGCTGTTGGTGCTCTGCTTGTCTCTCTGCTTCCTCAGCTGTTGCTGGGGGATCTGCTCCAGGGACTGCTTTCCTGCATTGCTGTTGGGTGTGCTGTGAGGGGGAGCAGTGCCCCATCACCTCTCGAGTCACACAGTGCCAGCAAATCCATCTTGAATTGTAATGGGAACTGTTGCTATTCTTGTGTGGTTTAGACCAGACAGCTGGTGTCGCTGAACAGAAAAGGGCCAGGCTGAAGGATCACCCTGAGGAGGATCATCTCCTGTTTCACTCTTCCTGTGCCTTCTGAAAATAACACTGTGCAGGCAGTGGGAAGGAAGAGAGGCTTGCAAGGCATGTCTTTGCACAATGTAGGTTGGTTTAGGAACTAGATCAGAGTAGAGCAGAAGCTTTGCAGGATGCTCATGAGCATCTGGTTTCAAGGAGTGGAGCACTGGAAGAAGAGTTGTCTGGCGTTTCTTCTGATTACTCTCCTCCGTGGGAGATGGGCACAGGCTGGTTGTAGTGAAGCTCCTGTGGGCTGTTGGGATTGGAGGCATATTTTGTGTGTTAAGCAGCTGCAGCTGTTTGAATCCAGGCTGTGTTTGTGGGTCTGGGTGCTGCATGAATTCAGGTGGAATTGAGTCCTGTCCAAAGGTTTCTCCAGTGTTTCCTCTTGCCTCTGCCTGCTTTGGCACATTGCAGCACAGTGAGGATGAATTCATGCCACCCTGTCAAGGCAGGGACTCCATTCCCAGTCATTCCTTTGTTCTGGGGAAATACTTGGCAGCAAGCACTGTTCGCCTGTGTTTACCTGTGTCTCTGCAGCCCGTGCTGAGTAGCTGTGGAAGATCTTCAAGCCAAACACAAGTGGCCTTTGTTGCAAAGCATCAATTTGTGTTGGCAACCAGGTCTGCAGCACATGTGCTTTTCATTGACTGCTTCTCCAGCTCTGTTCCTCGCTCTTGCCAGCTTTTTTAAAAATTTTATACAAAAATGTTTTTCCTGAGCTTAAAAGGCTGAGCCATACAGTACTTCTAGTCTTAATTTAAGCCTTGCCTTTTTTAGGGAAGCAATCTTTGCCCTCTCCTCTGAGTTGTAACTAATACATGTTGTCTGATCAGTAAAGAGAGAGGTGAGGGGGAATTCAGAGTGGACTGCAAGCTTCTGAAAGCCCAGTCTGTGTGCCTGGGATGAGAAGTTTTGGTGTGCTAGCCCAGCTTGGGCTGTTCCTGAGCCTGCTTCACTGAGAGCACTTTGGGAAGGTTGGTGGCTAGGTGCTTTTGTTGATAATCTTTGCAGACTGTTACTGCCTGGGGCTGTTCCGCTGATTTGGTCAGCTTTGAAAAATCCATCCTCTCTTCTCCAGTTTTGACCCTCTGAAGCTGTTCTGGGAGGGCTTCTTTTGAAAGTGTGTTTTAATCCTTAAAAGTATTAGATGACATGCAGGCATTCAGTGAACAGATGGATGCCGAGGTGTCCAGGTGCCCCAGAGAGCAGAAATGAGAACTGGCCAGACCTAACCCCAGGACAGTTCAGAGTGGGACTTGCCAGGGTGGAGTGTCACAGTGATGAGTCCCTGTCCCTTTACACAGCACGTGCACACGAACGGTGGGGCTGGAGAGGAGGCACGGCTCGTTCTAACTGGTGATACCTTGTGCGAGATGGAACTTGCTGGTGGGATACCAATGGCCTATCTTCTTGTCTAATTAAGGTCTGATTTGGGTGGAGCAGGTAGGAAGTTTGGCATTTGTGCACTGGGGTGTGCACAGGGCCCCTGAGCGTGTGTGAATCAAATCTACCTCTGTCACGTGGTC
Organism: Merops nubicus; assembly: GCF_000691845.1. Taxonomy (NCBI): domain Eukaryota; kingdom Metazoa; phylum Chordata; class Aves; order Coraciiformes; family Meropidae; genus Merops; species Merops nubicus. The sequence continues at coordinate 5,687 of NW_008606433.1, forward strand.
TGGGCCTATGTGAGTTGGCATGTCATGGATCAGTGTTCATATTCTGCAGGATGATGAATGAGGAAAACTGATAAGGGCAGACCCCTGTCTGGGAAGTGGGGTGACACGTTTGATTTTGGGTGTATGAAGCCTCCTACTCTAGAAAGCGAGATGTTGCAGGCTTGGGGAAAGAGACAACACACACAGGGTTGCTGCCTGTGCTCGGAGCTGATGTGGGAAGGGGCTTGGTTTAAGTGAGTGTTAGGAGTCTGCTTGTATTTCAGCCCCTGATTGACATACATTCATTTAGTTCCTGGAGGGCAGGAGTATCTGTGAGCACCTCACATTTGGACCTCTGCTGATGACAGTTGTTTTCAGAGTAGCTGTAAGGTGACAGGCTTTGTAACTTTTCCTCTCCTGTGATGCTGTTGTGAGATGGGGTTTATCCCAGCATCAGGATTTTCTGCCTGGGTGCAGCTCAGTCTACCCTAAAAAGCAGCAGAACCAGGTGTATACACCTGGCTCTGTTCTCTGTCACCCCAAGCCAAAGGGCTGGTGTCCCCAGAGGCGTGGCACGAGGGGCCAAGCCCCATTTTGGGGAGGCCCGTGTGCCCCTGAGCAGCTCTGTGCGTGGCTGTGCCCGCTGTCGAATGCGCTGCCGGTACGAGGTAGGCTTGGGGTTGCTCAGGACCAACTACAGACACTCTCCTCGGTACCGTTGCTCATTGGCCTCTTCAGGAGCACAAAGGAAGCCTTTGATTCCAAAACAAACAGCAGCTCTCCAAATGGTTAAAGCAGGACAAGCTGTGGCTTGCAAGTGCCTTTACTGCTTTCCACGCAGCGCGCTTGGGTGCGTGCCGGCTCTTGCTGGGCAGGCCCATCACCTGTGTGGCGTGGAGCTGCTCCCTGGTGCTGGAAGTCAGTGGCAGTGCCTGTGGCAGTGGGAAGCTTTCATGGCAGGAAAGGTTACAGCTTTTTTGTCTTTCTCAGCAAAGACAAGATCAGAGAAGATAAAACCAGACAGTCTTGTAGGGTGCCACACAGGGCAGCACAACCAGCTCTCCCAAACCATCCATGGGAGCATAGATGGGTTTGTGCTTCTGAGAACGAGTCGTTTAGTTGCCTCTGCAGCTGCCCTGGAGTGGGGCCAACAGGGAAAGTCTCCTCCAGCAGTCGAAGAATTGTGCAAATTGTCTCGGACCAAAGAAAACAGAGCTTCCTGTGAGTTACTTGGCATTCTGTGCTCCTATCCTTCATACTGCCTGCTGTGAACACTGGGAACCTGGGAGACATCTGAGAGCACCTGGCAGGTGCTGTGGGGGTGCCTAGTTCCTGGGCTGAGCCTCCTCCTATTGCTGTGAGGTGGCTGGATGTCAACTGATTGTCTTGAGATCCCTCTTTCCTCCAGCCAGGTTTGAACAGATGTTTACCCACCATATTCCAGACAAAAGCTGAGCTACAAAGGCAATGCATGTTATTTTTCTCTGCTGAGTTAGCTCCTGTTGGCTCTGTGTGTTGTGTGTGCTTGAAGCATTTGGATGCTTAAGGGCCTCGCCTGGCACAGCAGCATTGACACTTCTGCTCAGGTCCTGCCTCTGTCTCGCTGCCTTTTTGCTCTCACCTAGGTGCAGCTGTTCCTTTTCCAGTCGTGCCTCCTGTCTCCCTTCTTCCTGGTCTCTCTTCTTATCCATCCCCCCCACGGCATGCCATACATCCCCGTCGCAGACTTTCCTGTTGCCCAGCTCCTCTCCCGGTGCCTGTGAGCACTGCTGTTTTGGCAGGTGTGGCTGTGGCTTCCTGATCCCATCTTGAGATGGCTCTTGTCTTCTTGAGCTAGGCCCCCAGTTCACAACAGGTGGTGAGAAATCAGAGCAGATCTGGGGTAGGGCTGCTGAGATGTTCAGGTGGTTCTTGGAAATCAGAAATTTCTTATAAGAGTTCTTCTACTCAGCTAAGGATGAGTCTCAAAACCATGTGGCCTGAAGCAGAAACCATTAATCTGAATGATTAACATTTTGGGAAGGAAACAAGCACCCAGGAAACAAGAGTGTCATGCTGAGCATCCTTCAGTGTCACACTGTGTTCCTGTGGCCTTGCTGGGATTTGGTCCTGCTTCTCACGAGCTGGAGATGCTCTCCTGCATGGCTCCCGAGCAGACAGAGATGTGCCATGGCTTTGATGGAGCAATCCCTTTTACCTGGATTGCTGAGCAGCCACGGGGAGCAGACAGGCACCTGCAGGTATCACAGCACAACTTCTTATTCTCCAGGACCTGGTCCTTGGGTATCTGTTGCCACTGTTTGTGTGCTTCCTTGGCATTTGGTTGCTTAGGATGTCCTGGTACTCTTCCCACTGGAGTATTAGTGATTGTCCAATAAGAATTATTTGTTCTCTAGATACATTTGGAATCAGCTGTCCTGCTGCTATTAAGAAAAGCACTTGTTATTCAAGGAGATTGGGTTAGTGTGAATTTCTGCCTCGAGTCTGTTACACCCGAGCTTTGCTTTAATTTATCACTAGGGCTTTGCATCAGCTCTGTCTGTAGTGAGCGTTCTGCCAAGCTGTCAATCTGCAGATGTATTCCAGAAAGTTCCTTGCTGGTATTTTCTTCCTACTCTGACTTTTCTCCATTTTTAGCTGAGAGGTAATGTAGCAGTGTCTCACAGAGAAGCTGCCCTTTAATTAATATTGCATGAGCAGAGGAAATATTAGCTTCTCTGTTTTCCTATTTTTATGGCTTTTAGTATAGATTCCTAAATAGCTTTAATGAAAATAAAGAAGGAGCTGTTCTTTTCTGTGCCCTTTTTGCTTTCAGAGGTGATACTGCAGGTCCATCCTTCTTGGTGATGGAGGCAGGCCCTGGGCCTTAGATGGACAGGAGCGCTGCCATGCACAACCATAGATGGAGATTGTGAAATGGAGCTGGTCTTCAGCTTTCCACCAATGAAAAGAGAAGGAGCTGGATGGAATCTGCAGACCTGTAGGGTGTAGCTGGAGATGGGTATGGGGGGTTGTGAAGTGATGCGCTGTAGCCAGGAGGAAAGCAGTGCCACGTAGGCTGAAAATGGATGTGCAATGCACAGCAGGCAGTGTTAAGTCCCTGCAGCACTCTTGAGGGGTGACACAGAAATGATATCAACGCTGAGATAAGCTCTGAGCAACCAGTCCCTCTTTTGCAAGCTTCAGATGCAGGCGGAGGTAAAAAATCCAACGGTGTGGAATGTGTGTAAATAGGAGAGGCACCAACGCAGCTTGTGGTGCGAGGCCATTTTGGGTGCCTCTTCAGTGCCTTTTGGCAGCTCCCCTTGTCTCTGGCACTGCTGGATGCATGGGTCAGTTTTTAGCTTGCAGCACTGTGGTGGCTGCTAGGAAAAGCTGGTGTGGTGCAGTCAGGAGCACCTCTCCTGGGAGTGTCTTCCCTTTCTATGGGAAAGGAGAAAACGGGTCAAGCCTGCAGTAACCCACACAGTGAAACGGGATGCTCCAGAGACTCACCCTGAGCTGGACCCACAGCACAGCCTTGCTCTGTGAGGAACGTGGCTGCAGGAGTGCCTCTGATGTGGCATCTCCCAGCCTCTGTGCCATCCCCGTGCTCCTGGGAAGGCAGAGTGGCTGAATACGTGCTTGTGGGTGGGCCACGCAGAGGCAGCTGCACGCAGGGGTGCACAGCTGAATTCCTGCAGCTGCTGCCGTGGCCTGGGTGTCGTTTTCAAGACTGTGGCACTGGATGAACCATTTCTCCCATGAGCTGCGAGCTGTGTGGAGAGCTTGGCTGGCTAGATCTTCCTGGCTTTGTGGCAAATCCATCGAAGTCTGTGCAGGCAGATAACGAAGGGAGGCTTAGTTGTAAATACACCGCTGTGACCTGGAGAGAGATTTAAAATATTTATCCCAGAGCAGGGCTTGGGAGATAAATAAGCTCCCTGTCTGCTTCCTTGCACGCAAGGCTCTGGTGTGCAGCTGTCCCTTTGTCCCCAGTTCTCAGAGTACTCCTTGGGGCTGGAGAGTTGCTTATGGCTGAGCTCGAGGTCCCTGTAGATAGTGTAAACATACAGCTGTCAGCAAAATGGAGAATAGGATGGGAAGAGTGCTTGTGCTGATGCAGATGTGAGTTCTTGTCTGCACCCTCGCTTCCTCCATCACCCCCCCACTTTGCCCCAGCTGCTGTCCCTGCTCTGTTGCTCTCAGGGTGTTTTTGGAGCTTGCTGGTGAACCGTGTCTAGCTCAGGCTCTGCTGGGTAAGATTGTAACCCTCCCATCTGGCCCCCTCAGAAAGCAAGATCAGTAAGACATCCTGACCAAGCACATCTGGGAACCAGCACAGGTTTGGGTGGTACTGGGGAGGTTTCTGTCCTTCCCGTGGGTTTGGTGGCAGGATGCAGAGAAGCAGCTCACTCGAGCAGCTTCAGTGCCAAATCTGCTCCATTCTCTAAAAAACAGTCCTGGGAGAGCTTGCTGGCAGGAGTGCCCTGTGCCCAGTGCAGCCTTGGGTGCTGGCTGACCCGACAGCCTCGCTGCGTGGAGAGGAGCTGGCTCTGGGTGCCAGCCTTGGCTCCTCCAGCGGTGTGCTGATGAAATGGCTGGCTTTGCTTGGAGGCCTGTGTGTGCTGCTTCTCTGCGAGCTGCTTCCCTTGCTCTGGCCTCCTCCACCCCCTCCCCACCTCCCTCTTTTGTCTCTGAGTTTCCATTCTCTGGGCTGGCTGGGGCTCCTGTTTGCTCAAGGGAAGCGCCAGGCAGCTTTATGGAACTTGTTGTTTTTTTCCCATCATCTCCTAGAAAGGTGCTTCAGATGGAACAGGAAAAACGTGAAGCCCTGGCCAGGGGCACCCTCCACACACGCAGTACTGTTGTGGAGGAATCCATCTTGGCTGGGCTTGGGATGGCAGGAGCAATGTCAGCCTCTGGCCCTCAGCCCGAGTGGAGGGGTGTGAGGAGGTAGGAGCGAGTGCCCGTGTTGATACCTGGAGGTGCTGACCCCAACCACCACGGGATGAGTTCGCAGCCACACGGACTTTGTGGGTGCAGCAACAGCAGCCTCATTGCTGCTTGGTCTTGCCTCCACTGCTGGGGGAAGGAGTGCTGGGCCCCGAGCCAGCTCTGTCACAGCTCTTCCCTTCTGGCAGGAGCTACCTGGCTGCTCCACACTGCCTGGGCTCGCCTCTACCTCCAGAGGGGTTTTGCTTGGTAAAGACCTTGGCATTCTCACACACCCCTTGCTTACGTTGTGTGGGACACATGGTCCTTCAAGGCCACAGCACGGGGGGCACGCTGGCCCCTCTTGGTGCATGCCTGCCACATTCTCTTTGCTGTGCCATCAGGAAGCTCGGCCTCCAGATCAGCTGTGTCTCCAGCCTGCCAGGCACTACCAGTAGCACACGTCAGCTGTAAATCAGGGTTTCTGAGGAAGCTAGGGAATCACTTCAGGACTCGGAGCAAGCCTGGCAGGACCGGTGGGTGCAGCAAGCCTGTTGCTGGTGCTGAGTCACCCTTGAAGCATTTATGTTTCTCACTGGGGCTTGGCAACGTAGCTGGTTGTGTCTGCTTGGGAGACTTTGGCTGACACACCATTAAAGATGGTTTAATTGAGCCAGCAGGATTCCCAGCTCCTGCACGGGGGTTGTGGCCTTCCTGTCTCACTTGTTTCTCTGTCTCTGTTTGTCTGCCACCATTATATTGTCCTGGTCTTCCTGGGGGTCCTATGGCCACCACTGCATACACTGCTCAGGAAGCAGGTGTGGGCATGACCAAAGCAAGCTTTCTTCTCCACCTCCACAGCCAGAGCCCAAGTGGTGCAGACAGCTGTTGGCCTGTGCCCTGAGTGTTTGGGAGGAGAAGCTGTGATCTGGCTGCAGACTCTGCCCTGTCCCCCTTTGAGCTGCACCAGCCCAGCCCTGCACTTGTGGCTTGGGCTGGTTCTCTAGGCTGGGGGCTCAGGAGGGGTACCCAGACTTCTTGTAGGGGCCTGGGACCACCCAGTTGCCTCAGTGGCCCAATAGGATGGCATCCTTTCCGTGGGACTAGGCATGTCCCCCCATAGATGCCCGTGTCTCCTCTTAGAGCAGAGGCCAGGAGCTCAGGTGCAGCCCTGTGACAGAGCATTGCTTAGAGTAGTGTCAGCCTGCTCCTAGGACAGACTGGAGCCTCCTGTAGGTCCAAGGCCAGTTGTTCTGGTTCAGCCGCCCCCGCAGGTGCA
>NW_008606433.1:11889-27926 GCF_000691845.1 Merops nubicus
GCCAAGGAGCTTGGCTGCCACTGGGACTTGCCTGGCTTTCTCCAGCTTTCACCTGGTTGGGATTCACAGGGTCTGTGCTGGGGAAGCAAGATGGGCAGTGTGAGGAACAGAGGAGGGAAAGCCCCAAACTCGTGGACTTGGTGGGTGAGGTCAGTGCCAGAGTATCCTGGCAGGTACTGGCAGCTGCTGGGAGTCTTGCAGCTGGGTACCTGGACTCACTGTCCTTGTGCTGAGCCTTAGTCTCACTTATACTGGTCTTTTCTCCAGTTCCTGCCTGCTTTGAGACTGGGGCCATGCAATGGAGACTGCAGGTAGAAAGACTGTCCTGTGGCCGGCTGCATGCCCAGCACAGTTACTGAGAGGAGTGAGGACTGCCTCAGTGTTGGCTCCAGCAATTGATTTACAGTGTCTTTGTTCTGGTTTCCTGGGATAATTGCTCAGGAATCAGGCTTAGTCATTCCCAAGTGTGGGATCCTGGGCCTGGAGGGGCAGGGAGGGCTGCTAACCACAGGGGAAGAAAATCCCCCCAGCTTGCAGCCTCTCTGAACGGTTCTGGGGAGGCTGATTGCAATTGTGCTAAGTGGTTGCAGCTCTTTTTTTTTTTTTTTTTTAAGTTCCTGAAGTTTAGTTTCAAGGGCAGAGTTGGGTGCTTAATAGGTGCTTGAAGCCGTGTTTAAAAGCACCCCTCCATGCAGAGGGTGGTGGAGAGAGGTGCTGTGGGACACCAGGGATGGGCTCAGGCTGCAGGCCTGTTGGAGAGCAATTGTCACTCACTGGTAGGACAGCAGCCAAGATGTTTCCAAACAAGGGTTTGCATCTGCCATACATCATAGGGTTCCTGGTGGAGACCATGAGTAGGGGGGTCAGGGTCTGGGAAGATGTAAACTTGCATTGGCACACAGGGGTGGAGGTGAGGAGGGAGTGGGCCAGCTCTGCAGTTTCTGTCTGGGACTCAAGTGAGGCAGCCAAGTACTATGGGATGAGCAGATGCCTCCAGCTGTTAGAGGATGTATGTTCATCCTGGGTTGCTTTTCCTCTGGATCAGCACATCCCACTGCACGCCTGGGTGCTTTGCAGTTGAAACTTTGCTGATGGAGGGCAGTGGCTGTGCTGCAGGCCCAGTCAATGTCGTCCTCCATGGAGCACCCAGAACAGAGCTCGGTGCGTGCCTGCGTGGTGGTGTGCAGGCATTGTGTCCTGCAGCTCTGGAGCAAACCACCACAAAAGGGGGAGGTTCAGTGCTTGAGCAGGTCCACTCTCAGAGCAGGGCTGCCCAGGTGTGTGGTACAAGTGTAGGGGCAAAGAGTTGGTGTTTCCCCAAGCCCCTCATCGTCTTGATCCGCCCCAGTATGACCACGCGGTGTTTACCCCACAGCTGGAGCTCCTAGGCACTGGTGCAGTTCCTCCTGGCTCATTTACCCATCCAGTTTTGGTTTGCTTTAATGGAATGGGAAATGACGTAGTTTTAAAAGGCTTATATGATAGGTGCCCAAAGACCTTCCAGATGTTGGGCTTAATCAGACCAAGCCTGTCGTGTTTAGAGTTCCTTGCCTGCACCAAACCATTTCCATCTGGCCTGGCGGGCAGGGGTGGTTTATTGCAACCCTACCTGTCTGGGAGGCTTTCTCGACTGGAACCCCCTCGCACAGAAGAACATGCTGGCTGGAAATCATTTGGAGATGCAAATCTCTCTGGGTGTTTGGCTTGGCTGCTGTTTCCGTGGTATCTGCTAAGCCGTGGAAGAGGCTGTGTGTGGAGCAGGCATGCTCCAAGCAGCTGCTTTATGTGGCTGCAGGGACCCACGGCGAGGCAAAGGGGTTGCTTGTGTTATTAAGCATTCATGATTTTTTTTTCTTGCCTGCTTCTACAGCTTCAGCTGGTGCAAATGAGCTTGCTGGCTCTGTGGTTGTGACCAGGGGGGAGGAAAAGCTGACCCATGTGTTGTTCCCAGTCTTGGCATGCCAAAAATCTGCTTTTATAGGAGCATGTTCATAATGAACTGTGCCAGGAAACACATGGCTTGCTCGAGCCATGAATGGGAGGTCTGTATGGGGCCCTGTGCTCATCGAGAGCCTCATGAGGACAAAGAGCAGATGCTGGCTTGCATTACTTGCTCTGTGGCATCCTGCATCCTCTGGGCTGCAGCGGATGGGGAGCAGGAGGTGGGATTAAGGTACTAAGTGTTTGGCTGGTCCAGTGGTGGCAGAGGGGGCAAGACAAGATGCCAGGCGAGGAGTTTTGCTGTGTGCTGCTCCTTGTGGCTTCCCTGGCCTGGGGAGGGCTGTCTTCTCTGCAGACATGGCTGTTTGCAAGAGAGGCTGGGTTGGAAGGAGCCTGGGTGCTGCAGGCAAGCAAAGAAGTGCTGCTGACCGTTTAGGATGATGATTATGGATGGGGGAGAGAGGTGTGGAGTCTGTTGGGGCCCAGATGTCATAGGGACAGTGGGGCTGTGTGTGCTGGACCTGGCTGCAGCAGGAAGGAAGGGCTGTCAGGTGAGAGCTGCAGTCTTGAGCATCAGCAGCACTTCAGGAGCATTACTCCCTTGTAGGAACCACTGCCAAGCTTGAATGGACTAAGCTGCTGCTGAGTGCACACCCAGCATGTGAGGAGTTAAACCTGCCTGCAGTGAGTGGAGCCTTGTTCTCACAGGGGGCTCCCATGTTTCCTCTGGACCAGCAAGCTTGGGATGCTCCAGCCCAGTGGTTTGGTTGCCCAGCCTTCAGAAGCAAGCTGGGGCTTGAACCCCCACTCTACTGCTCTTGGATCCAAGTCCCGGCTCTGGAGTCATTCCTGAGGACTTGGCCACAGATGGAATTGCTGCCTGCAGACAATGGTGTTCAATAAATTGCTCTTAAAGAAAAGACCTGTTTGACAATGCTTTTTGGGAATGTGTTATTGAAACCTGAGACACCAGGACCCCAAACCCTAACATGTTCCCTGCTGTGCCTTGTGTGGCCTTAGCGTAGAGCACAGGTCATGGTCTTCTCTGAAAATGTGCCTGTGGTTGCCTTTACACCAGACTTCTGCTGTGGCCCTGGTGTCTTTCCCAGAGAACGTGGCAATAAATCAGTCCTGTGTTTGGGGCTGTTCACGTCCATCCCACGTTGAGCTCCTTTGGGACCCGAGTGTGAGCTCCTCAGTCCCTTCTGCTGAGGTTGGATGCTCTTTTCCTTCAAGAGCTGCCTTTCTTCTGACCCTTAGCTCTGCCTTTGAGGTTGCAGGAAGCCAGGTGGTCTTCATAGCTGTGGCCTGGGTTGTTGCCTTTGCTTGGGGTTGGCAGCTGAGCATGCAGCTGAGGGATGCAATGGCAGCTCCAGGACAGTGCTCTGCCTGTGTCTGTCTTGCAGTGTTACAGGTCTGCTGAGCTGGGAGCAAGTGCTGCAGCATGATATGAGTCTAGAGTGCATTGGCTCATCCAAACCTTCCTTTTCCCCTGGTCGTTCCTCTCCGATGAGGAATAAATAGCCTGTGTTGCTGCTGGGCTCATTCCAGAGGGTTTGTTTCCTCAATGGCCTGAGCAGTGGCAGAACCACAAAGGTCATCATGTGGATATGGTGGGGTGGGGATACATCAGCAATGGGTTCCCAGGTGTCAAAAAGCTGTTGGTGCCACCTTGCCTTGCTGAGGTTTGGTACTGAGTTGACATGCTGTTGTGGTTTAGGCCCAGCCAGCAACTAAGTACCATGTGGCTGGTCAGTCACTGCTCCCCCCTGCCCCCGGTGGGGTGGGAGGGAGTACAGGGGGGAAAAGGCAAAACCCCATGGGCTGAGGTAAGGGCAGTTTAATAGAACAACACAAAGAGAGAAGAAACAACAGTAATAACAACAACGCTAATGAAATAGTATCTAAAATGAGGGATATACAATGCAACTGATGAGCATGATGCCAGTATGGTATGGAATAAAATATCCCATAGGCTGGTTCAGTTCAGCTCTCCTGGCTGTGGCCCCTCCCAGCTTCTTGTGAAAACTAACTCTATGCTAACCACACCCAGGACATGAATCCAGAGCCACTCAATTGGTGGCAAGTGATGAAAGTCTCTCTTAATCCTGCTTTTTCTGAGGTTGAAGGGCTGAAGCCCAGGAGTGGACTTGAGACTACTGCCACTTCCCACCTCAAGTTAGTGGTGGGGGTTAGGGCATCTCTGGCAAGGTCGCCCTCCTCTCCCTCAGTGTTATCCCTGGCCTGTTCACTGTGTGGTTGCTGCAAGGTACTCAGGCCTTCTCCAGGTGAGATGCTGTGCTCCTTAAGTGTTGCAAAGGACCCTGCAGGTTTAGGGAGCCAGGGAGAGCAGACTCCCCATTTGTGTGCTGCAGCAGTGCCTTCCATGGCGTCTCTGCTAACTTAAAGTGAACAGGGAGCAAATGTTTAGCAGTGAGTTACCAAAGCTCACTGTGTGCCTTAGGTGCTGAGCTGGTGGTGTAAATGCACCCACCTCAGAGCTGAGACTTGCAAGCTCGTGCATCCTCAGGGAGCTCCAGCTCCACAATGAAGGTGGGGCAGCTCTGAGCATCCCTGCTCTGGCCTGGGAGCGTTTGTGATCCTCTCTGCCTTGAGAGGTCAGAACAGATGCTGGCCAGCCATGTCCCCTGCCAGAAGAGCTACCTGGGGGAGCTAGTTGGGCCAGTTTTTGCAGCTAGCTCCTTCTGTTGCACCCTGGTACCTGTGGGTCTTCATTTTATTTGTTTTCTGTAAGCCAGCTGTCTCCCTTCACAGCCGGGGCAGCCTGCTGGCAGGGGAGGAGAGAAGGAGGATGGATCCCCTTTGGGGAGGAAGGCTGCAGTTTGGGTGCTCTGAGCTTTCCTGCCCTTGGCACTGCAGTTGAATTGCAGCTCTTCTAATCTCCTATTTCAGATGCAGAGCATTAAAGGAGCTGGCTTGCACATCTGGCTGAGCTGACTCAAGGTGACCTTTGATGAAGTGTCCCTGGAAGCAAGTCTGCAGAATAACGCTCCTGGGGCCTGGTTGGAGAGTGGGGCTGGGCTACAAGTTGCAGAAGCCCCACAGTGCTGGGCTTGCTTTCCAAAGCAGGAAACCTTAAACTTGCACAAAGCCCTTTCCCAGATCCCATTCCCATGCTTTTAGTTCCTTGTTTGGTGGCAAGCAGCTTTGGGATTACTCATATCCTTGCATCAGATGTGGTGTCTCAGGAGGTTGGTAACCTACTCTCTTTTGGGTATAAAGTGAAATGGATCCGTTCCTTTTCCCTTTTTGTCTCTGTCCAGCTCTCTTTTAGCTCAGTGAGGAGGTGCACAGGAGCTGCCTGGGGGTGGGCACCTCTGCCTTGAGGGGATCTCCCATGGGGCTGGGGACATGGAGCACTGCAGTGTGCTCCAGGCTCTGCTGGCACCACAGCTGTGGCAAGCTCTTGCTGAGGCCAGCCATGGTCTGCTGGGTACCATGCTGGCTTGCTTTCCTCCACAGCTGCTCCCTGGTGCAAGTGCCCGGGAGTGGCATATGCCACAGCATGGCAAGGGGCTGCCATGCTGTGGCACATGCCAGTACCAGCCTAATTGCCCATTCTTTCCCCAGCGAGGCTGTAGGTGAGCGAGACTGCTGTGGAGACAGCAGGGCTGGGAGCTGTGCAGCAGCTGAGGGCCTTGTGGTTGAGGCTGCATTCCCAAGCTATGTCGTTAGGCAAGAAGACCCATGATTTTTGGATTACTTCAAGATGTAGGCAACTTGGCCTGTCGGGCAGGGCAGGAGAGGTCCTGACTGGTCATCCCAGCTTGCACAGTTGCTCTGCAGCATCCAGGTGGGATTTGGCTTACTGGAGTGTCCCCGGGCTAGCACTGATGTGGGACCAGCACTGATAGGTTAAGTGATGCATGGGAAACCCAGCTGGGGTTGAGGCCTGGGTTGTAGTGTTGCCCCATGCCCTTGCAGCCAGAAAGATGAGCATGAAGGTTTGTGCTTGCTGCCATGGCAGCATCCATGGTGCTCTCGGGCCTCTTGGCATGGTGCAGAAAGTGGTCTGGGTGCTTTCACTGCCAGGCCTGGCCAGGCTGTACCAGGGACATAGACCTTCTCATTAGCTGCAGCCCTAAATATAGCCTTAGAAATGGCTGATACACCAGGGGTGGGTCCTGCCACACCATGCATTTTTTGTCTGTCTCCATAATTACAAAGCCCAGCACCCCATGAGAATCTGCAGTCCATGAGGTTTGTTGCCTTGCTGTCTCCCCAGCACAGTGCAGGAGGACAGTGTCCAGACTCAAGAGGTAAGCACTGAGACATGTGGCTGGTCACTTAGCTTCTGTCTCCTTCCCCAAGAGCCCTGCAATGTCTTTATGCCCAGGATGTACCATTCTGGTCCTGCCCAGGTGGGAACAGGGGTGCAAAACTCCCCAAAAGTTCACTTTCCAAGTGCTAGCTCCCAGTGCTGCAATAGCTCCCTCAAATCCTTATTATTCTGCTGCATTTTCCTTACAGTTATGGCTGTTGAAAACAGCAAGGCTGATGTGTCTCATTTTCTAGCTCTGGAGAACAGCCTCAAACCCAAGCCATTCCCAGGCTGTGCTGCAGCCTGCTGCCAAATCTCTGCAGTAATGCTGTGGTAGCTCTCAAAGGGGTTGGCTGCGATGGGGCTGGGTCTCCTTTGCCGGGAGCATGGGGAGCCTTTTGCTCCCTGGCAAGCTCCTAGGATTGAAAACTTGCTCTGCAGAGCTTCAGGCAGCAGTGACTAACTTCACAGGGTTGCTCACAAAGTTTGTCCGGGATGCAGCTTTGCTAGTTTTATTTGTCATGCTGAAACACTCTGTGTTTCAGGCTCAGCCTGCTGTGGTCTTTGGAGGAGGCTGCAAGAGCTGAGTCCTGGGGACATCCCAAGCCCAGAAGTTAGTCAAGATACACTTGGTGGGAATTCAGGCTGGCGATGCAGGTATTAATTAGTGTGAGTGTTTTTCCTGGGAAGCTGCTGTTTGCCTTCTTAAATACATGAAGTTATTTTGCACAGGGGTTACCTCTGGATGAGGGATGTTGTGCTCCTGCATTCAGCTCTTTGCTGTAGGTATTCTCTCAGAGCCAGGATGTGACCTGAGCCTCCTCTCCATCCTTGTGCATCCTGCTGGTGCCTGTCCACTCCCTGCAGATGATGTGTTCTGTGGTGGGAGTGGTACCCTGGCAGCCTGGAGGTACCAGCATAACTTCCCCACACAGTTCACTTGATCTTCATCTATTACCTCAGCAGGAGGATTTTGTGTGTCAGTTAAAGATCCTTTGGGTAACCCACCACAAAGTGTTTTCAAATGTGCTGCATTTCAAATGTATTTATCTAATCTCAGTGAGGCTTTCCTGAAAAGCTTTCTGTAGCCACAGCTGAAGTAGGTTTATGCTAGAAACATGCATTGAGGGTTTCTTTTTCTCCCAGCCAGGGGTGGCTTGTGTCATCGCATACATACACAGAGAGCAGGTGGTTGCCAGTGCACACATGTGGCACTGCTGCTTGGCATTGGCTTTGTGGGACTGTGGCTGGCCCAGCTGTGTCACTAAGGGAGAGCTCTGCACTGTCTTGGGCTCCTTGAGCTGGCTTCCAAAAACACTTGGTGTTGCTGAGTATTTTTTGGGGTGGCTCTCACTGAGGGAAGAGAGAGTCATTTTGCTTCTTTCAGCAGTTCCTAGCAATGTGTCCCACCCCAGATGAGCTCATGAAACCACAGCAGAAACATGCTGTTTTGATGGTGTTCAGTCAGACTGAGCAGGGCTCACCTTTGCTCTCCATTGGGTGCTGCAAAAACTCTCTCATCTGCCAGTTCTGTCAGCCTCCAGTGGCTAAACCATGCATGACCACGGCTCTGCCACACAGTGGTGCTGGGAGGTCCCCCAGCTGGAGGAGTGGAGCAAGCAGAGGCATTTCGTTCTTCATTCAGTACAGATGGTGTCTGGTTTTTATAGGTTTTACCCAAACTCTGACATAATGGCATCCCACACAGATAACCCTCTGCTTGGACAGCCTTCTTGAGCCTCTGTCCCAAAAGCCTGGATGAGGTGGAGGGGACCAGGGCTATGTGTCGACCCTGCTGACTGCAGCTGTTTCCTGGAGCAGGGCTGTGCAGCTCCTGTGAAGAGCTGAGTCCAGCTCTGGGCTTCTGATGCCTTCCACCCAAAGATGTCTGGAAAACATCTGGAAAGACTGCTACCAGTTTTTTCTTGCAGCTCAAATCTGACGCATGGCTGGGACAATGGTTTCCAGCATGTTCATCTATGGCACCTTAGGTGCTACTGTCAAAACAAAACCCAAGTTTAGGGCTCTTATTGCACTTTAACGCTTACTTATCCCAGTTTGCTTTGGTCTCATGAGGTGTTCATCTCAGGGATCTTGGCTGAGCTGAAATGGTTGTGTCCCAGAATGGAAGATAAGGAAACAGTTTCTCCTGTTTCACCAGGGAGCTGGATCCCAGCATTTCCTGACCTAAAATCTATGCTTCCCATGTGGAGCTGCTGTTTAGTGTTACACTAAAGTAAGTTCCCATTCTACTTCTGTTTAGTGTTACACTGCTAATGCCACAATGTAATGCTAGAGGCACCTAGCTTAAAATATCATGTTTTAATACCCTAATCACCTACCCCTTCAGAGAGAGATGCCTCCACACTAACTCCAGCACAAGCGTGAAAGGTTTGGGGATGCTGAGACGCCTAGAGGAGAACTGATCCATTTCCTTCCTGAGCTCTCCTAGTGCACACTGCTGCCTTGTGTGTGTTTTGTACTGTCCAGGTGTGCTTTGATGGATGTGTGCTTTGATGCCCTGAAGCATATCTGTGGAAAAGGACAGACCCACCTCCTTTAAGTTCAAACCCAAGTGGATTTGACTGTCCTGTTCCTCTTTGCTCCTGTCTGTGTGTCCCAGCAGTCTGTTTTGGCACGAGCTCTTGACACTCTGGAGCTGTTGTGCTGTTGAGCACGTGGCTGTGTTTGCCTGGGGTTGGGTGGTTGCTACCCTGCTGAGTACTCTTGGTGAGACAGGTCAGACGTGTGGGGAACTAGGTGTGTGTACCTATGCAAGAACACGTGTTCCTGCACGTCGTGTTACCTTGGGGTATGTGTTCATGAGACATCTGTCACAGACTGATGGATAGTTCCTGCCTTTTGGGGAGGTGCACAGTAGCTGATGGTGGAAACTTCACTGGGTGTGCTGACCCTTGGAGCAAAGCCTGCAGATGTGGCTTAGCTAAATAGGAGACTCAGGAGATAGAGCTTTGGGCACTGTCTGCAGCTCTGTCACTCAGACCACAGGGGTCAGTCTGTCGCTACTCGTGGCGGCCTTAAATGCTGTAAGTGCAGCGGGACAAGGAATGTCCACCCAGGAGCTGTGGGACTTAGCCTGGCAGGGGACGGTGCCCTGTGGATGTTGCCTGCACACCAAGGTCAGCAGCACAGCTGGGTGCTGAAGGTAGAAATCCAGGCTGCAACGAGGCTGCTTTCTAGATCCCGTGGTGTGGTGCTGTGCACTGCTGTGCCCAGGACCTCTCAGTTCCTTGTTGTCTCCTTCCCCATGACTTCTTTGGGGTGTCTGAAAATCAGAACTGAACTCACAAAGGCTGCAGGCACAAGAGACCTCTGGGCTCTCGATTACTGTCTTCTCTGCCACAGTGTCTTTGGGAAGGGGCTCCTGTGGTTTTCTCAATGGGAGGACTTTGTTGCTCTCTCTGCCTGGATTGTGGCGAAAGGCTGTTAGCAGACACAGGCTGAGGTGTACCCACTCTTGGCTGACACGTGCTTGGAGCTGGGAGACTGGACCTTCATCCCGGGGAGCAGCGGTGCTGGATGAGCACCTGTGTCAACATCTGGGTGTTCCCGTGAGCAGGAGAACTCGGGTTAGCTGTGCTGGAAATGCCTGGCTGGCTTTGGGTACCCATGAGTGGCTGCAGGCAGGAGAGGCTTTGCATGGCACTCATACTATGTGGTGGGCTCCAAAGGCTTTCCAGCATGGAAGAGGCTCTTGAGGCTTTCTGGTATGTGGTGATCTAGATATCTCCTTCAAAACAGGATCCCTTACCCTTAGCTCTGGGTGACTGAGATGGCCTGTCAAACTGTGTCCCTTTAACAGGCTTCTATACAGACATCAGGCAGGAGGATGTGGCTGAGTCTCCAAAGAGGAACTGCCCTTCAGCTGGGTTTGGATCCTGTTCATGTAACCCCTCCAGGCAACCACTTTCTGAAGTGGTTTTCCTTGCAGTGGTGGGAGTGCACCACTTGGAAATGGCCTCAAGTTGCCCATGGGGAGGTTTCTATTGGATATTAGGAAGAATTTCTTCATGAAGAGTTGTTAGGCACTGGAACAGGCTGCCCAGGAAGGTGGTGGAGTCATCATCCCTGGAGGTGTTTAAAAAATGAGTGGATGCAGCTCTTGAGGCTGTGGTCTAGCGGTTAGGGAAATGTTGGGGTGAAGGTTGGACTTGATGATCCTAGAGGTCCTTTCCAACCACAGTGATTCTATGATTCTTTCTTGTTTCCTTCATGAGAGATGACTTCTAAGATGCTGAAAATCTGCCTGGCTTGGCCTCTTCCCTGCAGAGCACAGTGCTGGGAGCAGTCTAACAGCAATTGCTGTGTGCTGAATTGCCCTTTGCCCGCTTGTTTTCCTGTGGCCAGCAGGTAACTGGAGCAGAGGGCCTGCATGGCTGGCAGAGGGCCTGCACAGCTGGCTGAGGCCACATCCAGGCCTGCGCTAGCATGGTCCCTCAGTAGCCATGGCACGCAGTGCCCAGGGCTTCTCTGTCCCTGGGACCCTCAGCTCTTGGCTGGCATTAGTGTGTGGAGGAGCATCCTTTGTTTTTCCCATCGCTGCAGAGAGGTGCGTCCAGTCCTCTAGAGCCACCCCCTGGCAGCTCTCAGACCCTGGGGTCGACCACTGCAATTTCTTGTTTCTTCATCTTAAGGATGTGGAGGCAAGATGGAGACATGATCCCAAGGAGAGAAGCTTTGAGGAAAGTCTATAATAAACAGTCTATGGGTGTTTCTCATCTGGGGCAGTCTTGGTGCATGGTGGGACTTTGAATGCATCCCCAAAATCAGGACAAGAGGAGCACAGAGAAACATCTGAACTGCCCATGAAGCTGCTTGCTCTCTAGTGTTTTGGTGACTGACTCACTGGCTGCAAGACACCTCTCTGTTCAGGCTGGAAGTGCAGCACTCAGCAGTGGCTCATGGGAGCTGCCTCTTAACCCTCAGGGAGCAAAGGGCTCTCCTTGGCTTGTGAGAAGCTGAGGCAGCCCTGTCGCAGTGAGGGCTGGAGAGACAGCTGTAAAGCAGCTGTGCTGGAATTCGGGCCCAGCTCTGCCTAAGCTCCCCGTCAGGGATCGGTTATGGCACATGCGCTTCGGGTGCGCTCCTCCTAACGCAGCGAGTTTGGGCTGTCTGGAGATGGTTGAGAACGGCACATGCTTACCTGCTCCCTTCACCCCACCTCCGTGCTCTAAGCGCCCTCCTTGTCCTGTCTTGCAGCCGTGGGGACTCGGGCAGTGATCCACTTCACCAAGGAGCCGTACTCCCAGGACGCCCTGCACGGCCGCGGCGCCATCCTCCGCTGCGAGGTGGAGGAGCCCGTGGATGTGGAGTTTGAGTGGCTGCAGAACGGGCTCCCCATCCAGGACACGGAGCAGCGCTTCAAGGAGGGCAGCAACCTCCAGTTCGCCGCTGTCGACCGGCAGCGGGATGCCGGGAACTTCCAGTGCGTGGCGAGGAACCTGCTCACCGGGGAGGAGGCCCGCTCGGCCAACGCGTCCTTCAACATCAAGTGTGAGTGCGGGGCGAGGGCAGCCGGGCACCGGCCCCGGCCTGGTGCTGCCCGCCACGGACAGGGCAAAGCGCCCTCTTGGGAGGGCCCAAGACTGGAAAGAGCTCTGCCAGGCTGCCTGCTGACCGGGGTTTATTGGGACGAAACAGGGATTGGGTGGCATGAACTGTGCAGGTGGGGTTCTGCTCCAGCTAACGTGTCTTTCGTGCCTTCTAGGCCACTGGTATCTTCTGACATTCCCCATGGCTGTCAGAGATGCTTTCTCCTGCCACCTTCTCCATTTGCATATATATGAAACGGGGATGTTACTGCACCAAGTGTGTCCTGAGCACTGCAGATCCTTTCAGAGCCACTCTTACCCCTCAGAGAACAGCTATGCAGGACAAAATGGGATATTTGCAGGATGGGTGTCCCTCTACTCTGTGCTGGCTTGCTGGCTTATGTGTTTCTGAGCGTGCTTGTGCCCTTGCTGCCTGCTCTGGTTGTTAGAGTCAGCGTTCACCTGGGCTCTGTAGGTTCGAGAGCCAGCTGTGTTGATATTCTTTGGTCCCACAGGGATTGAGACAGGCAATGTGGTGCTGAAGCAGCCGGCCAGCGTAGCTGAGATCCAGCCCTCCTCCACAGTGGTGCTGCGGTGTCACATCGACGGCCACCCGCGGTAAGGGTTGCCTCCTGAGGAGTGGACCCTGCCGGGGGTCCCCCTGCACCTTCGCCGTGTGCTCTTCCCCTCTCTCTATCTCTCTCTCCTCTCTCCTGTGAGGATTCAATAGAGTCTAGGGAAGGCGAAAGGCAGAATTGAGCCTGTGGCTGAGCACCGGGGGAGAAGGCAAATGGCTTCCTCAGAGCCACGTAGCAAGGAGCACAGTAAGGACAGGCTGTCACAGTCTGGTTGCTGAGCCGCTTCGTGTGCTGCAGTCACTCTCTGTTGCTTTCCAGTCATGTCCCATCCACTTGGCTGCATGTCTCATGGCTTCGTGTCTGTGTCGGCACCAGCAGTGGGTTTGGAGAGCCAGGGAAACGGGCCATCTCTGGGCTGTCTCCTCCGCACGTGTGCTCTCTGGGGAGCCCTGCTGGGGCGCTGCACCTCGTCACCCCCTTGTCCCTGTCTTGCAGCCCCACGTGGCAGTGGTTTCGGGACGGTACCCCCCTCCCCGACGGCCACAGCACCTACTCAGTCAGCAACAAGGAGCGAACGCTGACCCTGCAGAGCGCCAGCCCCGACGACAACGGCCTCTACTACTGCTGCGCCCGCAGCGCCGTCGGCTTCGTCTGCAGCCAGAACAACTTCACCCTGAATGTCATCGGTGAGTGGGGGCCTGGATGTTCTGCTGCGCTGGTAACAGCCTCCCCTCTCCTGCAGGAGGAGTGTCAGGCTGCTGTGACATCTTCTGTGCTCTCTGGCCTGTTGTAGCTGGTGGGGTTTGAACACTGCCACATCTACAGGTGTTAATTTTCCCCTCCGTCTTTCTGGAGCAGACCTGTGTTGTTGCCCCTGGTGCTAGAGCACAAGGGTCCCCCTCCTTCAACAGAGTTTGGACCCTGGAGGCTGTAGGTGCTGCTAGGTTTGGTAATACCAGTACCTCATGGGTGAGACATCCCATTCATCTTTGTAGACAAGGCCCACAGAGGGCAGGAGATGTTGACTGTAGAGAGGTGTTTGGAATTGTACAAGGGCATTTGCAGTCCAGTGACAGTTTGATGTGTTTGCTAGGAACCCAGGGTGCCCAGGGCTTTGCTGGAAGGAGAAAGGTCTTTCCCCAGAGCAGCTACTGCGTGTCATCCCAGGCCGTGGCCGTGTTAACTATGGCCATGCTGGCACGTCTGCCTCCTTTAGGCTTGCAGTGTGTGCCCAGCTCTTTGCTTTTTGAGTTTCCCCCAGAGCACTGGTGAAGGGACACCACAGGCTGGTCTGCTCATCTCATCCTCCTGTGGTCTCTGCCGTTGCAGATGAGAGCTTTCCTCAGGCAGTGATCGTCCCACAGGACCTCATCGTGACCAAGAATGAAGAGGCCATGTTTGACTGCCAGTTTTCAGCTGTGCCCCCTCCCACACAGGAGTGGCTCTTTGAAGACAATCCCATCACCAACAGATCCAAGTAATGGGGACCCAAGTGAAGTGGACAGGGCTGGGAGGAAAGGGTGCACAGTGTTCCAGAAGCAATAGAGAGGCCAAACCCTGGCCTGTGGGCAAGCATTCAACATCAGGATGGCCATTGGGATTGGTTTCTTACCTTGGCTGTCTTGGGTTTAGCAGGGATGGCCTTGGTACTTGTGCATGGCCTTTACCTCCATAGGACTCAGCAAAAAGTTTGTCCTGAAATGAGTCCATGGGACTGTCAGTCCCAGATGCCGACACATGATGATCCCCAAAGTTGGGTATGTCTCCCAGCCCTAGGTGTTCGCATATGGCAGTTTTCATGGGGCTAGGGACAGCTCAAGCCCCAGACACTCAGGACAATTCCTGGAGTCAGGGATGTGTCCCAGTATGAGATGCCCATAGGTGGTGATCCCTAGACTCAGGGACACCTCCCATCTCCCAACATCTGCACAGCAATCACTGGGAGAGCCCATGGCTGTTTGCACCTCCGGATACCACTGCATGGTGATCCCTAGAGCCAGGAATGTTTGAGCCCCAAACACCTATGCATGTGGCAGTTCCCAGAGCTGGGGACATCTAGTCCAGGCTGCCCATAGACAGTGATCCTGGAGCCTGGGATGTCTCAGCCAGACTGTGCAAGGCAAGTGGTGCTACCTGGTGCCGGATGCCCAGTGGCCTGGCAGCCCCCAGGTGCCACCTTGTGCCCCCTACCCCTGTGCCAGCTTTCAGAGCTGGCCCAGTTTAGTGATGCATCTTTTGGTGTGAGCCAGCTCTTCTCCAAGGAAGAAACTTCTATTAGATCATTTCCTTCAGGCAGCATGTATCACACCATCTCCTTGTTTATGTGTGCTGCTTCCCCTGCACGGAGAAGCTTTGACTCGGCACAGAAATCTTCCTCTTGGTTCCATGGGCTCATGTAGGACATCATGGGGTTGTGGCTCTGGTCCATGTCCTGTGGAGATGCCCACTGAGCCCTGCCTCTCCCCATGTGTCCAGGACCACCATCTTTGCCAATGGCTCCCTGCTGATCACCCAGGTGAGGGCTCGCAGCACCGGTGTCTATAAGTGCGTTGGCCGTGGGCAGAGAGGGAAAGCTCTTGTGCTGAAGGCGACTCTGCAGCTAGCAGGTGAGCTCCTGGGCCTGATGTTGGGGTGAGCAGTGGGTCCCAGAGTCACAGTGTCACTCTGGAGCTACGTGACAGTAGAGTCCTGAGTCAATACATGGAGAACTGCTTGGTTTATCTGTGAAATGGCTCATCCTTGCTACCTGGATGAGAGGAGCAAGCATAGCTTGTGCGCGCTCTCTCTCGGCTGGTGCCTTCCGTGGGGATGACCATGATGATGATGATGATGGTGGGTTGTCTAAACGTTCTTGCCCTGTTTGAGCCCCTGTCTGTTGCTTCTCTCAGAGATCGAAGACATGGCGCCCTTCTCCTCGAAAGTACTGACGGCGAACCAGGGGCACCGTGTAGCCTGCACTGCCCCCCAAGGCATACCCACACCCCAGGTCTGGTGGGAGAGGAACCAGAAACGAATTCCCACTGCTGGCAGAGTGCACCAAGAGGCAGAGCAGCTTGTTTTCACCAGTATCACCGAGATGGATGCGGGGACCTACACGTGCCATGCTGCCAACAAGGCTGGAGAGAAAAAACAGGAGCTGAGCATCATTGTGGCTAGTAGGCAGCTTTCTTTGAAAAGGGGTGGGAGTAAAGCAAGGGACCGGCTAGGGGGCTGGAGTGAGCTGGGGTGGGATGGCACGTCACCTGCCGGGTGCAGAGCCACATCTCTCATGGCTGGGCTGCACGCTGCCTGTCCGGTCTACACTGGTGCTGGCCAGAGGGGTGGTGAGCAGCCCTGTGTAACCCCTTGCCTCCCTGCCCAGCGGTACCCAAATGGGTGGAGATGCCCAAGGACAGTCAGCTGGAGGAGAGCAAGCCAGGATATCTACACTGCCTCAGCAAGGCCTCCCTGAAACCCACCGTCACCTGGTACCGCAATGGCGTCTCCATCTCTGAGGTGAGGCGATGGGGCAAGCCCCTGCCACTCGTTGGCACTTCTGCCAGGCAGGTACTTGGTTCCTTCCTCTGCTGCTGCTGTTTCTCACATTGCTCCTAGGCCCAGCATCGCTGTCACCCCTACTTTGGCCATGTTCCTGACACTGTCTCCAACCTACTAGTGTATGGGTGCACAGCTGGCTGCCCCTAG
>NW_008606433.1:27957-28321 GCF_000691845.1 Merops nubicus
GCTGGTAGCCAGCCCTGTATTTTTGGGGTAGTGGCAAGAGAAATGTCCCACAGAGAGATGTCTCTGCACGTTGTCTCAGTTCTCCACATGGGTCCCAGCAGGGCTGTGTCTTGTCTTGAGGCACGGCGTGGGCGTGTGGAGCGTCAGGGGTGCCACAAGCAAGGCGTGAGCCCAGGGCTGGTGACGGTGTCATTTCTGCCCTGCTCCCTCCCTCCCTCTGGGCAGGACTCACGGTTTGAGATCTCTGAGAACGGGACGCTGCGCATCAACAACGTGGAGGTGTACGACGGGACCACGTACAAGTGCGTGAGCAGCACGCCGGCCGGCAGCATCGAGGGATACGCGCGCGTGCACGTGCTCGGTA
>NW_008606434.1:0-36704 GCF_000691845.1 Merops nubicus
TATATATATATATATATGAGTAGTTTATGTCTATTTTCTTTTCTTTAAAAAATGAAATTAGCTGATGTAGCATGAGTGTTGGGAGTTGCAGAGAGCTAGCCCAGTTCACTGAGGCCAGGAGCATGCCTCAGAAACATTCAAAGCTGCAGCACATCAACAAAACTGTCTGATTTGTGAAGCTGTTGGGTTTCCCGGGTTTCGAAACTTGCTCTCAGACAGCTGCAGCCATGTCTCTCATAAAGCAGGAAGCACAAGAGCTCTGTTTTCAATTTGGTATCTCCTTCAGGGTTTATAACTCTGAGAAGAAAATGTCTATTGTACTAGAAATGACAAGATATTCACAATGGCTTTTGCCTTGTCCCATCTTGTGTTTGTAGGTGCCAGATTATAGATGTTGCAAGGGTGTTCTTTTTCAGACTGACACTTTGAGGAACCAAGTTATGCTGAATTTTTCTGTGCAGTTTCAGCTCTTTTTTCCCTCACCTAACAGTCTCTGAATGTTTCAATGAAGTTCCGATCTTTTAGTCCGCAGCTATTAGCCCTTTGAAACGTACTGTAAGGCAAGAAGTAGGCAAAATAAAACCAAAGTTCCTGCATTTTCCTCCAGCCTCCATATTTTCATTTCTTTCAGATGTTCCACTCAAAGAGATAATGCTTCTAAATGTCAGTGTCTGGTCTGTCTTTCTCACATAGAAAGAAAAAAAGAAGCAGCTTAGTAAAGTTGTGCTTAAAGCCATGTAGTTGGCTTAGCTAGTGATCTAAATCTGAGATGCGTTAAATCCTGAGAACATAGAAGTTCTGTTATATATTGCCATGTTTTTTTTTCTAGATGATATAAAGCAAAACTCAGCTCACATCAATTTGTTGCACTTAGAAGAGCTAAATATTTTCAGCATCACCTTTCTTGGTGACCTCTGCCAGATGAGCTCTACCAGAGCCAACTGCACTTTTCAATGACTGCTGTCTGTGCCATGCTCCCGTAGGCAGCAGCTCATCTAACTCAAATGCAGATGTCTACAAATTAGATTTCTAAATCACATTTAGTGACTCTCTGCTCCTTTTATAATCAGCAGAGAGAAAAAGAAACCTTTGCAGAGGAATGCATCTGATTTAAATGCATATTTTGGAGTGAGCTTAGCAACAGGTTTTTTTCAGGTGACTCTCCAGTGAGGGCTTCTGGATCACATGTGTTCCTCCACTGATGTGCAGGAGGGGCTGCTGTAGGTCCTGTTTGCTTTTCTTCTCTTCCTATGCTTTAAAACTAAATTAATACTTAAATAAAGGTACACAAAGCCTTCCATATAAAAGGGAAGCTTGGTGGGGTGACTTTGATGGGGTTTAATTTTAACACTATCTTAAGCAGGCTTTTAAGAAACTTTTAGAGTAATTTGTTCTTCATTTTATACTGTCACTGTTAAACACTAACACTACGAGGGAAAATACAGTACTATATGCAAATTATTGATGTGTAACTAACCAGGGAACAGAAAAACTCTTCTTAAATGTTCTTTCCCACTATGTTTGCAATACAGCATTAGTATAATAAATTTTTGTTTTGTTTTGTCGATACGTGCCATTATCTTAATGGTATTTAAATGTGTTTGCGAAATATCCTGGGTGGATACGAGTAGGAAGAGGTCCACTGGCTTCAGCATTGCATTGGCAAGACAGCATTTGTCTAGTTGTATTTACCTGACTTAGCAACAAAGTCTGTAAATTTTTAAAAAGAAAACAGAACTGTAATATAAGGATAGGTCAAAATGAAATGTTAACAGTCTGTTGTAAAGGCAAATGGGACCACTTTGCTGTTTAGCCACATTCCTCATTACAAAACATATCTCTGCAGACTTTGTGCTAGTAATTAAAAACGTCTGGTTTAGCATTTGATGAGTATTAGGCAAAGTTTCAAGTCATGCAGTCTTCAGCAGAAACGAATGTCCCCCACGATTAAAAGACTCTGGATTCTGAGAGAGGAAAAGTGGAGAACATTTAATTAGACATGCCTTCATATTGTCTTGTGAATAAAATAAAATTTAAAAATCTCTTATACAGGAAGATACTGCTTTAGAATTTGATATGATTGATGTTGCTTGTATATATTCATGTCAGACAGCTATGCAGAAACTACTAAGCAGTGAATACTAGGAACAGACCACGGGCACAAATTTGTCATAACAGTGCATGGATACGCTTCTGAGACAATGTGTTAATAATTTACAGCTCCCAGCCAGTTGGAGTTTGGCTCCTGAAGTCTTTCCTGAGGATGGAATCCCATCTCTGGGAGATGTTTGTGTTATCTCAAGTTGCCTCTTGTCTCTTTATTTATATGTTTTGAATTTTTTTTTTTTTCCCTTTCTTTTCTCTTTGATTTCCAAGCAGCTCCGTTTCACACGAACCACCACCATTTCCATTTTTCAAAGCCTATTTTAAAAGCATGGTTGGGCCTGCCACACCTCAGAGTGAGGAGAATTATACACTTTTATCACTGGATAACTATACTCACGTTGGAAAGAAAACAGTAATTCCAAAACCATGGTCAATAGACCACAGAAGGGAAAGGGTGCAATGCAGGAGACTAAGGGTAGTGATCCTGTAAGACTGTGTGATTTAAATCTTGTCTGTATAGTTTGAAATAAAGCATGATGAAGATAGAGGTGCTAATGACTGGGGAGTAATCTCAGGTCTGACAAAGTTCAAAGAAAAGGAAAAGAGAATTAGTAATGAATTAGAATATTCATTTGATGTGTGTCAATAATGTCTTCCTCAAAATGAATTCTGTGCACTCTGTGGTACTTCCTAGGTAAATGATGTTATTTTAATCAATGTATGTTGCAGTAAAACACTGTTTACAGGAGCTTATATCTAAGTTGACTTGTATAAAATAAACACAACTGCAATATCATTTGGAAGAAACACTGTGTACATGCATGTTCAACTGTGCAATTAAGAGTTTAATACCTTAAACATGTATCTTTGAACTTTTATCTTGATTTGTGGGCTTGTTACCACCAGAATCTTTCTTCAGATTAAAGTATTTCTAAGTTAAATGAAACTATGTTCCTTGTGTTACCTTGCTTCCAGTATAATGACACCTTTTTGTTGACGCAACAGACAATTATACAACTCTTTGCTCAAACAGGAAGTGCATTTCTGCTTAATTGTGCACTGTAAAAATGTTAATACTCCTTGCACGTTTGATCATGTTTGAAGATAAATAAAAAGTTTAAACTGCGTTGCACATGTCCTCTGGGAAAAGTCAAAGCAAGTTCATTTTATATATAAAAATTTAAATGTAAGATTGTACATTAACATACTCTGATTTAGCTGAAATTGAAGTTTTAACTTCACCTTTATTGTAGGTCCAGTTCATATCAGGATCTTTTCTAATATTTAGTAATAATGCAGACATATTTTATTATTTTATCTATCTCTATACAAAATACATTTCATCATATTATCTGTTACTTCACTAGAGTATTTTTTTCCAGGGTATATTCCTATCAGTCTTCTTGCAGCCTAATTTGCACTTCCTAGATCAGGTTAGTACCAGTGAAGGGACATATTTTAATTTGAAGATACCCATAAGCAGGAACATGCTGCCTCAGTTCTCCTGAAAGCATCACTCTCTCAGGGAAAGCCTTTCCATTTCAGAAACTGTTTGAGTCAAATAATAATTGAATGAATATTTTTAAACCTTTTTGGGTTGTTGCAGCTGTGGCTGGAACATGCTGCTCAGGTACTCAATGTAGCGCCAGCAGCTGACTTATGGCCAGCAGCAAACAGTGACATTGCATCTTCCCTTCTGTTTCACCAGGTGTGAAACTGTAAGTGCTGACTCAAAGAGGTAGAATGTGGTTAAACTTTGGACTGAGAATACAAGGTGACCTCTCTGCAAGTAAGAAATGATCCTGAGAAGTCAATCTCTCTTTGCTCTGGAGGAACCACATTCTGGGGGGAATTTTTACCTAGACAAGAAACTATCAATAGCCAAAGAAGCTGCTTCTGTCTCTCTACTTCATTACTTTTTGTTCCCTGCTTGAGGTACAAAGGAATATTAATCCTTCCAACATCTTTTGAATTGGACTCAAGTTTAGCATCTGCCTGTGCAGTTTGGTGACATGCAGGCAATCCTATGGATGTTATCTGTAGCTGCAAGACAGCCTCAAATCCTTTAGCAGTTGCATTGATCAGCGGTGAAATTGTCGCTTCACTGATGATTGTGGCCCATTGTCATGGGGAAGCAATGCTGGAATTTTCCTTGTTAGAATTACATCCACTAAAATGTCTTTATTTGCCTCCTGAAGCAACAAGAGGGATATAAAAAATAGCATAATGCAGGAGTTTTGTAGTAGATAATGAGTATTTTAGCAAGAACGGGAAGGAGAATGAAAGAGCCTAATTATAGTATGTGCAGGAAATGCATATTTTAAAGTGCTGTAGAAAGATGTGTGGGCAGGGAGCTATTTCAGCTGAGCCTTTGCAGTGTGATATTCCCTCAGTCAGAGGTCTCATGTTAGCTACTGAAAACCCAAACTCAAACACAGGAAATCAAGCCAAGAAATTCTGAACATTTCAAAGCAGAAAAGAATACCTTCACTACACGTGATCCCAGACTATAGCTCAGTTTCTGAACTGATTTGATGCATCTGGGACAACCATGGTTTGAACACAATCAAGTCTAGCAGTTATATTTGCCTGGGTTTCATAGGTGAGCCCAAAGAAAGAAGAAAGTGACAAAGTGGACCTTGTGGACTGCATTTTGCCTTTATGTATCTCGTCTTCACTGTGCTCAACTATTTCAAAGAAATCTGGCTCTCCTCTTTCAAAGAGAAGTCAACAAGCATGCCATGGCACTTCAGAAGCCGTCCAGAGCCATTTTGTGGTTACAGGGAAGGACAGGGGCAAGAACTGACCAAACACAGGAAATTATGTGCGTGGATAGCATGTTTTGAATTCCTGGAAAGTTTGGGTGTGCAACTAATATTGTGTCCAGGCAGACCTAACTGGTGCAAATGATACTTTTTCAGGAGATCTGTACAGGTGTCACTGCCCTTGGCAGTGCTTCAGGGATCTGACTTCTGCAGTGAAAATACTTTTGGCTGCTCCATGGTAAGAACCCTGTAAAGCCAATGCCACCCACCTAGTGTGCAGAGATCAGCAAAGGAGGCAACATATATGCATGGCCATTAAAAAAATGTCTGTGAGTGGCTTCCCACAGTGCGAGTACATCTCAGGAAAAGACCTGGATTTGTTATGCTAGCAGGTGACACAGTAAAGCTCTCTGAGACCGGAGCACCACATCAGATAGAAAAGTAACCTCTTCCTCATTTTAATGCACACACAGGGGAAAGATGAAATGCTGATGCTGTGAAACTGTTTCACAGCTCTTAGGTTTTTGTCTTTACAGTTATAAAATTTCACAATGTAACTAAATTCCTGAGGAGGTCGTGTTGCAGATATAAAAGCCCCTTAAATTGAAGTAGACAAGAAATAAGTCAAGACAGCCATTGAAAATGAATCTTGCTGCTTAAAGTATTTGGCATTAAAAACAAAAATCAAGGTCTGACTTTGATTTACGCTTTACTACTTTATGTATGTATGACTTCTTTGTTTACCTATTCAGGGTTTTTACCCTAGAAAAATCAGCATCAAAGTCGTGCCTAGAGGACATGTATAAAATTTAAAACCAAGGCAGACAAGAACAAACAAAATCCATGTGTATCTGTGTCAGTCATTTTCAGAATGCTCAGGAGGTACTGTCTGTAAATATTGTCTCAGAATCAAAGTGGGATTTATTCAAAAAGTGGCTAAAGAATATTGCCCTTTATAGAGCATGTAGCAAACGAGTATGCTCCAGTCCTTCTTGACATGAGGTGGGCCGTTCTTGGGAACACCAGCTCTTACCTCTGAGGCATTCCTCTGAAAATGCTCCTAGGGGAGAAGAAATAGCAAGTACTTTGAGTCCATTTCTGTCTGGAGCCGGTGTACTGATCTGTTGTGACACCGCTGGAGGTGGAGCAGCCTTTGGAAGCTTTCACTGCAATAGGGACCTGCTGCTGGCAGGGAGGAGCCCAAAGCCTGGCACCTCTCCAAGTTGGGTTAATCAGTGCTGTTGCTTTTCTCCAGGTAATGCTTTCATAGGAGACAGGAGTAGGGGAGACAATTTCATGTCTGTGTCTTTGGATCAAAATATTGCCTTAATACAGATCTGACCAAAACCGTTCATTACCGAAATGCCAAGAATGCTGTAGCTTTATAAGTTTATTTGCACAGGTTGAAGTGTCTGGATTGGATCCGTAGAATTTATTTTGGATGGCTGTATGAAAAGTTTACTAACAAAAAGTCTTTTGTATCTGTATACAATGTTTTTCAACCTACATTTATTTTGCTTTTTGGTCCTGAAATGTTTAAGTGTCTTCAGGAGTAATTATTCTTAAATGAAGTAATAAATAATCTGCAACTCACTGACCAAGAAATGAGTGCTGTTTTGTAGATCCTGCAGTTACAAAGGAGAGGTTGTATCACCCTACAAGAGGGGTAGCATATGGCTGTGGCCTGTAAATTTGCCATATGAAAGGTTGTGTAATCACTCCCCAAATACAGCTCAGCAAGTTACTGTTCTACCATTGTCAGGCTTAATTCTGCACTTCACTAGGTCAGCTTTATGACCCTGTAAACGTGCTGAATTTATAGTGGTACAGTGGTGGTAGCTCAGCATGACATCAGAGTAAAGGAGTACAGAATCAGGGATCTAAGACCAGTTTTACTTGATTAGACCAAAGGTTCATCCATAACAGTGTCCCATCCATGACAGTTAGCAGCAGCAAATGCCCAGAGGAAGACAGCCAAGCCCAGCAAGTATATAGTGATATTTTTTCCTATTACCTTTCCACCTCCCAGCAGCCAGCTGGCTGGTACTTTCCCAGGAAGGCATGGCAATTTTGCACAAACAACTCCTGAGAGTTTTTACTTCCATCGATGTATTTAATCACTTTTTGCACCTAGATATCTTCAGTAATCCAAAATCCAGACTATGAAGTCTTATGCCATCCAATTTGAATCTTCACCGTTAATGGAAGAATGACAATTTCTGTCTTGCGAAAATAATATAAGGATATAACACGTAAGAAAGTGATAAAATATCTCAAAATTTAACATTATATTTAATACAAGACTCACAGTTATTTCCTAAAACAACTTGAATTGGAGGTGCTTTTTTTTTTCCCAGTAAAAGAAAGAGGTTACTAACTTCTAATGCTTTCAAACTTAAGTGAGATGGGACAAAGTAGATCTAGGCATACTGATGATACATGTGACAAGGGGAGGTGGGGCCATACATCATTGGATTCCCTTTTTGCAGGCCCCAGGTAGTTGGCAACTCCTATATCTGGTTGCCAACAACAAATACTGCAGTATACATTCTGTTCTAGGACTCCTCATGCTTTCTTAAGGTCTTTAATGAGATAGACACACTCCTAGATACTTGTAGCTAGAAGTCCTATCATATTCACATGGAAAAGTGGAGGTCCTGGAGACATCACCCGAAAAGGTACTAAACCAGGTGCATAAAGCTGAAGAATCTATGAAGTGTCCCTGAGCCCTCCAATCTCACTCCCCCTGTCCATATGGATATATCTCAGAGGCTGGCGGCTACACCAAAGGTCAAGCAGAAGATATTCAGCTGTTTGGCTTCACATATATACTGTCCCACAAAGCTGGTTGCAGATTCCTCTGAACTAAAAGCAGCAGCTGGATCCCCAGCCTAGAGGTTCCCCTCATCAGAGTCGTAAACTGTATTTCAGGTAATTCTCTATGGAACACTGCAAGTTTTATAGACAGGATCTACCAGCTTTATGACTTTCAGCTGAAAGTCTCATCCGGAGGATATTTTTTCTCCCCAGACAGCTTCCTGTTGATTACTTGATTTTAGATAATTAATAACCAGATAAGGATGGACAGGATCCTAAAAAAAGACTGCACATCAACTTCTTGAAAGCACACTATTGTGATGGCAAGTGCAGAAACAGGCACCAGCAAAAGAGTGAGGAAAGCAGACAGTAAGAATACAGTGCAGATTTCCAGAGCAGATAATTGTAAATAATTTGGTTTAATAAGATGTCTAAAAGATGAAGCTCTTGGATAGTTGACTTGGATATGAGTGTCTGAAAAGCTGCTTTGTAGTGTGTCTAATAGCAGTGCTTATCAAGTACTACTTTTGCTACAAAGGTGCATGCTTGCTTGCTCTGGAAAGGTGACTAAAGCCACATAGTTTTTTTTTTCCCAGTGACCTAAAGTGGACAAAGGAACAGGTCTTTGGATTTGGAAGAGTGATGTGTTTTTAACCACTTTTTTCCTCCTCGTAATATAAAGGGAAGACAAACCTCATCAGATCAAGAAAACAAACCACATAGTGGATGTGATATCAAGAGAAAAAAATCTTTCATCCCACACATAGAACAGAAGCAGTCCTGTATTAGTGTTAAATCTGGTGTTAATATAACTTTGGTTCATCAGAGAAATTAAGAACTGAGTGCAGTGATTGAAGGGGCACATATTTCACATTCACCTACAAGAGACAAGTAACACCGCTGAGCATAAAGCAAGCTATTATGAAATGCAGACATGAGGAAGGAGAAGATTGTAGTGCTCTTCTTTCAGCTTGCCCTAGATATGCAGCTAAACAGACATCAGGGTTTAATGTTTCGATTTGGACCGCTATTGAAGTAATATTAAAAGGGTAAATTAAGAAAGGAGTGAACCTTGGAAAAAAACGGTGCGACAAGATACTGGTGATAGGGTAATAAGAGGCAGAGAATCTGTGCAGACCTCTTCCAGGGGGTGACCCTTACAAAAGCAATTTTACGTTTCCCTGGCCAAAAGAGATAGGTAGAACAGGTAGAAAGAAGTACGTCTAAGTTTTCTAAAATTTATCCCATGAGGTCAGAGATTGGGGACCCCAAGAAGAAAACCATGAAAGCAGTTGAGACTGGTACAAGGTTCTTATACATGTTGTAACCAATACCATAGTGACTTATAATTTTTTTTTTCCCCCACAATTGTGAGAAATTAGAAGGCAAAATATGTGCAGATAGTTGTGTATTCAAATAATGATGCTCCTTACAGAAAATTAGGTCTGGTTATAAATTAAAAAAATCCTGAACAAAATTATAATCTTATAGTATGAATGATCGGTGTGGTTGGACAGTTTAATTCCCTTGACAAGCATAACTTAACCTATCAACACTTTCAGTTCACTTTTGTAATCTTCACAGAAGTCCAGATTCACAGAGTCTAAATTCCACCTTTTTCTCTTGACTGTTTTTCAGCCTTCCAAGATATTTGTAGGAAGGAGACCTTATGTGGGATGGTAGGCCATGTGAGTCTGGTGAACATACGTCTTTTTTAGTCCAAAAACTCAGTGAACATCTTGCAATTTTTGGCCTAATATGGTGTTAAAAAATGAAAGTTATCCTTCAGGCTCTGTCTACCTTTACTTGATTGGCTGATGAGAAACTGAACTAATAAAAAACCCTGTAGATAAATATTAATGACACAGTAGAGCACAGTATTATCAGTACAGTACTTTTATGCTGGTTGAGCTGCTTGAAAGCCTGTCACACATCTTGCCACACTGAACCTCGGCTGCTTAAATTAAAGCCCTTGACACAACAAAAATTTGTGGAAGGTATCAGAAGAATTTTTTTTGTGTATTTAATAACCTGTAGACTCCAGCTACGTTTGTGTTTGATGAGTGGACCTGATATGTGGAACTGGGTCTTCTGAGCCCGGGGCTCTTGTTAGGGGTACCGGCAGAGCTGGGCTGAGGAAAGTCTCCAGGCACAACCCCCCAAGGCTGAGCCTGCAGCTGCAGTTCCTGCACAGAAAAACAAGCGGCAGCATCCCTGGAGGGTCTAATACTCCAGAGAAATGTCAGCCCTCTGCATGCCAGAAGGAGTTCCTGCCATCCGTGATGCTTATTTTCAGTGTTTCAGTACAAAATAGATTATTTGGGCCTTAACTTACTCTAAGCTTGCTTTGGAGAGTCAGCTGAGTCAGGATGCTGCCTCCACTAGGAAAGGTGAGACTTTCACAAGACAAGTCAACCCCTTTTATATCTCTGTTTTCTGCACCAGCCCAAAGCCTTATTTTCTGTGAGGGGAATTCACAGGCTTCAGGATAGGTTATATTCATACATTTGCAGAATTGACATTTTAATACCATACAGTACATCTTGGCCTTGTTTTATTTCTCAAAAATGTTTCAGTTTTTCACACTTGAAGATAATTATATAACACCTAAGATAGGTATATGATGGTGTATAAGATATAAGGTCTAAGATAGGTATATAAATGTCAGCAGGTACATTTGAGAAAGAATTTTTTCACAGTGTTTTTAGCACAATGATATGGAGAGCAAGAAAATCTTTTTTCTACCTTTTTATATCTGTGCATTTGTTTAAACATTTGACTTATTTTTTTAGCATGGATTTTTGTTTTAAGTATGCATTGCATGAGGTTTCACCTGGTCAAAGTGAAGACACTTCCACTGAATTTTTTGCTTATTATCTCTAACTGTCTTTGGGATGTTTTTTGCTTTGAGTTTTTCCTATAGAAACACTTTCAGACAAAACTTAGACATCAGTTGCTTTCTTTTCTCAGTGTGTGGTTCTGCATGAATACTGGAGAAACATTCTATTCCAGCTCACTCTCTAAAGGAGATGCACGGGTGTTAAACTCCACACCCTCTTCCAGCCCCATCAGGAAGACACTGTGTTGTTTTCCCCAGCACTAACAAGCCCTGCCTCCCACTGTTCACACTGATTCGTCTGGAAGAGAAGAAGAGGCACTCCCTGTGATAACCTGGTGTTAGGCTCTCTGTTCAACAGCTGTGCTAAATGAACCTATACTTGATTACGTATTAAAACCCATCAATCTTGCACAGGGTTTCCAAACCCTCCACAACCTCCTCAGCAGGCATAATAGCAATCACCGTGTTTAAAGGTCATGCTTAGGAGCTTAATTTAAAGCTCTTATAATAATGCAATTTAACTCTGGAAAATGCCATAGTATTGCTCTCTGAAGACTCCTATCAGACAGAAGACACTTGCTGCTTGTGCACAGTTTTGATTTATTTCTTTGAATAATATCTATGTTGTTATCTTTTTAACTTACTAATGTTTCCACTTACTAAGTGGTAGGCAGACTTTCATAGTGGCAGTAAATTTCAAATTAAAAGCATCAATTGCATTTTAATTTCTAGTATGGAAAAAGGTTGGATTTTTAAAGCAGAAACAGATAATGCACATGCTGTGTAGCTAAAAATCTAAGGCTGTTTCATTACCACAAAGATTGTCTTCCTTTAAAAAAGACTTTCACATCAAATGAAGTATAAACCCTGAATTGAATTTATGTGGCAAGGTTTTGGTAGAGGGGAGGCTACAGGGGTGGCTTCTGTGGGAAGTTGCTAGAAGCCTCCCTTACGTCCAGTAGAGCCAGTCCCAGCTGGCTCCAAGACGGGCCTGCCCCTGGCCAAGGCCAAGCCCAGCAGTGGCAGTGGTAGTGCCTCTGGGATAACATATTTAAGAATAGGGAAAAGTTACTGCACAACTGCAGCCAGAGAGAGGAGTGAGAATATGTGAGAGAATCAATGGTGCAGACACCAAGGTCAGTGAAGAAGGAGGAGGAGGCAGAAGTGCTCCAGATGCCAGAGCAGAAACTCCCCTGCAGCCTGTGGTGAAGATCGTGGTGAGTCAGGCTGTCACCCCTGCAGCTTATGGAGGTTAATGGTGGAGCAGACATCCACCTGCAGCCATGGAGGACCCGATGCCAGAGTAGGTGGGTGCCTGAAGGAGGTTGTGAAGCCATGAGAAGCCCACACTGAAGCAGGCTTCTAGCAGGACCTATAGACCCATGGAGAGGGAGGAGCACCACACTGGAGCAGGTTTTCTGGCAAGACTTATCACCCCATGGAAGGGAGACATGCTGAAGTAGTTCATGAACCACTCATGGGAAGCTGATGTGACAATTCATGAACAACTCATGAGCTGGGAAGGACTCATGCTGGAGAAGTTAATGGAGGAATGCCTCCCATGGAAAGGACCCTATGCTGGAGCAGGGGAAGAATCTGGGGAGTCCTGCCCCTGAGGAAGATGGTGTGGCAGAGACGATGTGTGATGAACAGACTACAAGTCCCTGTCCACAGACCCTGGTCCCTGTCCCCCTGAGCTGCTCAGGAGAAGGAGGTATAGAACTCAGGAGTGAAGCTGAGCTTGGGAAGAAGGGAAGGTTAGGGGAAGGTTAGCTTTTATTTATTTTTTTTTAATTATTTTATTATTTATTTTTTCATTAACCTACTCTGATTTGATTGGTAATGTATTTAATTAATTTTCCCCAAATTTAGCCTATTTTGCATGTGATGGTAACTGCTTAGTGATCTCTCCCTGTCCTTATCTTGTCACATAAGCCTTTCATTATATTTTCTCTCCCCTGCCCATCTGAAGAGCTGAGTGATAGGGTGGCTTTGGCGAGCACTTGGCATCCAGCTAGGGTCAACTTACCACAAACCCCTAATAAATAGATTTTCAACATATCGTTTACTTTGAGAGCAGTAGCAGCAGCTAAATAAAGTGGAAGAGGTAGTTTAATGGTGTAAGTACCATGTTTAAAACACCTAGACTCTCTGGAACCGCTGCCTTAAATCTCAGCAGGGTTGACTCAGCCCTTCAGCTCCTTTAGGGCAGACACCAAGTTTCATGTGTCTACCATGCAGAGAGGTGAGAACTTACAAATCAAGGCCCTGGAACCAAGGCCCTGGCTCCTATGTACAAAATTTGCATCACTCGTTCTGTTCTTAGTGCCTCTGGTGTTAATTGCTTTTCTCCTTATGAATATGAAGCTTTCTTGGTGCTAGCAGCTGCTGGGCTGTGCTCTACAGCAGTCCACAGTCTGCCAGGAAGGTATGCAGCCAGCTTCAATTGTCCTAAGACACCTGAAAGACTTGAAACTCTGGACAACCAGAAACAAAATAGATCCTTGAGCCAAAGGTACCCTTCAAAAGACCAGCTTATTAACTGGGGCACTGTGCATCCTCATTGAGGTGGTGAGATGCTCCTAGACCCAGGGGAGTACAGGGCCAACACCACAGAGTCATCTCAGTGCCACATGACTCCCACATATTTCTTACCCATCCAGGGAAAGTCTCCTTCTCCCACAGCAGTCACAGACCCCAGCTGGCTACATGCATCTGAGGAGAGATGAAAGCAGAGTAAGAAACTACAGGGAAACACTGGATTCAGCAAAGTCGATGGCCTAGGGTTAATCATACCTATTAGGCTTGTCTGTGAGATGTTAGCCAATGTTATCATTTACCTAAAACCAGAACAGCTGTCTACAGGTGATGGAAAGCTCACTACAACCTTTAGACACGAATTTCTTAGAGTGTTTAGGGAAAATGCAAAGAGTTTGGTGCATGCCAGGGGCATACGCAGCTTTGTCATGTGGAAGGCTTGAATTTTTCCACAAAGAAATTACCTTTCCTACCTCTTTAATGCATGACATGGAAAAGAGAATAAAAACATCAATAAATACATTCACAGCTAATTAATCACAGTGAGGAACATAGGGTGTAAAATTGCTGAATTTCTTAAGAGTGCTCTAACTGATGTGACTTGCCATTAAATCTATTTTTGTTGCATTAATATACTCTAGAGCAAGAACCAAGTGACTTTCTGTGGGCCCTCAGAAACCTGCCCATTATAACAGAGCAAAGTGGCAAAATAGAGCACAGCATGGGGGCGAAACAAAATAAGCAGCTCTGTTGCTGAACTTCCAGGCCACCCATACAGCTTCAGTGGATAGTGTTATTTGAAAGCAGAGCACTGCACAAAATTCAGAGCAACCAAATTGTTCTGGAAGGCCTCGGAGGACTGTGATAGGCCTGATTCAGTGCCCTACCATGCCTCTTTGCTGTCCTGTTGCGTCCTATAGTGTTGTCCTATTGATTTACAACCAGTGTAACCGTGCAAAGAGTCAGATGCCATCTTATGCTCATCAAAAAGTAAATAGTGTTAAAGAAATGCTTATCTTACAGTGGTAGAATCTAACTATTTTCTGTTTCTTCATAAAATATTAAGATCCTGACCCAAAGTCCAGTGAAATCTGCATGTCTTCCCACTGACTCCATGGACTTTGGATCACACCCCTAAAATGTAGAGAAGTATGTGAATAATACCAGAGAACCAAGCACTTCAAAAACTATCTTTTCAAGTAAGTACGTGTGTTCCCATTTAAATCCCTGAACTCAAATTACAGGGTTTTTAAAGAGCAGTTTTCTTAAAAGCCAGGAATAAGGTATTTAGATTAGCTACACTGAAATGAAAAGGGAAACTTACAGAAGAAAGTTACTCTATTCATCTGCTATTTAAAATCAAAATGACTGTTATTTTAAAAGCTAATATCTGCCTTAAACATTCCTTTTGATTTAAGTAAAAGTAAAAATTCTACATCTTTCAACATTAAAAAGACATCTTTAAACAAAAGATGTAATAATCATAACACAAAAAAAAAAAGAAAGAAATGGAGATCTTTAGCTGTACTCAGCTGACTAGGTGTGGTACAGAGAATAGGAAATCATTTGGTTCTCACTGATTATAGCTCTTTGTATCAAAATACTCAAGGATGAAATTAGTGCAATCCACAAGAGCAGGTGTTTTGAATTTTAATTTAAGATATAATTAGAGTCTGTAAAAAACACTATGTGATGCAGTAATTGAAAGGGATAATCATGGCTTGCTTTATTTAAAAAAAAAATAATTTAAAATAGATCTACAAGCCATAAAAAAAAAATAAATCATATTCCACAGTCTTTATTTTGACCACATATAAAGATGCAATCCATTACAACTTTGATTTGAAAGACTTAAATAATTCACTTCTATCTTTAAAACTGATACATAATTAACCAGTTCTGTACCTTGCATTTCATGTGTCTTGTTGTTTATATAAACATTGTTAAAATCTCTAATGCTTGCACAATCACTCTGTAGGAATAATTGTCAAGACCAAATATTGGTTTTAAATGCCACCTGGATTAGAGGATTATATACAGACTGAGCTAAAAGCTTTCCTTTTATTGCTGCTTATTGCTTGCAAATGATATTTCTTTGGACTTCAGGTATCAGATCTGTTATTCTACTGTTTATAGTGGGAAGATGCCAAATTCAGCAGCTCTTCCTGTTCATAAAGACAACTACTATACAGTCCTATGGCTTTGCCTGTCATTGTTTTATAGTCAAGGCTGATAACCAAAGGTGCTCATGCTGGTTAAAAAGTCATTTGATGGCTCCCATCTTCTCAGCTATTATGTCTGATTTTGAGCTCAAATGGCAATGCAATCAAGCAAGACAGGAATGAATCAATTAGACAGTGATCACATTGAAATGAGTGAGTGCTTAACTTTTAGTGCACAAACTGAGACAGCCTGAAAGAATTTGCACGGAATTGATTATCCTAGTCCTCCAAATTTCTGCTAGCTGGTGCAGTGCAATTCAAATTATGCTAGCTGAAATAAGGTGTCTGAAAGGACTAGTTGCTAAAAAAATGCAGGCTCATATAAGTGTGATGCACGGTTCTCTCTTTAGCCCGGAAGCTAGGAAAATTAATGTGGAGCACAACTCTCTGTGGGGCCGGCACTGTTTTGGACTGTATGCCACAACACTGTTCTGTTGATGTTACTTCCTCCCACTGAAGAGTCATAAATAAGGAATAAGGCCCATCGTCAACTAATAAGGAGCAAAATCCACATCACATAAAACGTCTCTGTTATTAAAATATTATTAGAATTATCAATATTAGCAACCCAAATTACTTCAGAAAGTCAGTCTTTTCTGCAGTCATGCTTGTTAAAGTCAGATATTAGCAATGAAGTTTGTAATACATTAAACAGTTATCTCCCAGACAGGCTGAATGCCAGAGAAACGTGTATTTTATTAGCACAGTGAAATGTTTCACTTTACCTGGAGTTCGGGTGACAACTTGCCTTCAGGTCTCGAGGACTGAGATAATGCCAGCGTTCCTCAGATCCATTGCCAGCACGTCTCGTGGTGGAGCGGGGTCAGAGGGCCCAGGGGTAATTAATGCAAAGTCAATCCTGCTGCAGGGTCTCTGCCAGCAACCTCACAATGGAACCAGATGGCTCAATCTCTGCAAGACTTTCCCTCCACTGGAGCACGATGGAAGGATTTCTTCCCTGTTTGGAGAGAAAAAACCTTTCATTCTGAAGGTGTTTTGAACTCATTCGAAAATCCAGATGTTGATTATATGCTGTGTTAAATGGGAAAAAATTTCTTTTTTTCATGTTTCCTAAACTTATTATTGAGGGAAAAAACAAAACAAAACAAAACACCTGGGTAGGGTTCAAGTTTGCTAAATGCAAAATTCTTCAAACTTTGTAATTTAAATCATCATCCCACATACATATTGGAAAGCCAGATGCTTTATATCCTTTTTATTTCCTGTTCTATCTGTCAGACACAAAGATTTCTGTGTGTCAGAGAAAGTAAGTGCTGCTTCTCAGCATGGCATTGCAGACAGAGAGGCAGAGAGGTGTTTTCATTAGGCTTCCATTCCCTTGTTCTTACAGCATTTTTATTTTTGGGCTTCAAGCAAAACTCATAACAGGAATGCTTTCTATTTTTAGTCTTGAAAGCTATCACAGTTTGTAGTTACCCATGAGAAATGTGTTAAGTGAAATCTTGGTTACTTCAATACACTCCTTAATCTGATTAACTGCTGAGTGAAGTAGGTTTCACCCAGATATGTGTGTGTATGCTCCATAGCATTTTCTTCTGCTTTCATAGTATCCTGTCAATACTAGTCACTGACTCTGATTCAGACTCGAGGCATCTGCTGTAATCGTAAGCTTCCAGACATCCATTTCATAATGTTAAAGCCTAACTTTGAACAAGCAGGGCCATATTAAAAAATGGTAGGTTTAATACTGATATAAATTTATATCTACTTGATTAGGAATGGCCTGGTAAAACTTAATTTTCAAAAGATAAATGCTAAGAAGTGCAAAATAAAAAAGTAAAGCTTACTACAGTTCTTAATTACATGAAGACATACTACCTTCTACACAGAAGCCATGCTTCAAAGGAGCAACACAGACCAGGGAGTATTTAATGAGTGAGTTTCCAGCCTTGCATTTAAGCATCATGACTCCATGAAGAGCTGTGTCCCTTTGCATTACCTGAGCCCCGGTCTGCGTGGTAAATTGCTGATTTCCTCAGTCTTTTCTAATGCTTATAAAATAATACCTGAGTGATTCATAAGCAACCTTTAAGCCCTGCCTATGAATTATGTTGGCATTATTTGGTCAATTTTATAGATGCTGTGTTTAAATGTAATATTTTCAAAAATTCCAAGTAATTTTGGTTGCTGAGCAGAAATCTCTGATTTTTTTGAGCATGCCTGTTCTAGGCAGTGCTCCTAGTGACTGCAGTGGCAGCTGCAGTCTGAGAAT
The DNA here is from genome assembly GCF_000691845.1 of Merops nubicus. Classification (NCBI taxonomy): domain Eukaryota; kingdom Metazoa; phylum Chordata; class Aves; order Coraciiformes; family Meropidae; genus Merops; species Merops nubicus. The sequence continues at coordinate 17,521 of NW_008606434.1, forward strand.
AATTCTGGTTAGAAGGCACCACCTGGTCCACCCTACTACTCAAAGCAGGGCCAATTCAAAGTTATACCCAACTTTGAAACCAGACCAATTCTTTCAAGGTCATAGCTAGTCATATCTGGAATATCTCCAAGGAGAGAGGTTTCAAAACCATATGAGTATTTCACACTTCTACAAATCAGGACTTTGGAAACCCAAAACCAAAACACCTAGAAAAAGTGATTCTACCAGAATGAGCACGGATAATACCGAAAAGGCAATCTTCTGTGTCTTTCTGAGTCCTGAAAATCAGAGTGGTCCTGTGTTGCTGGTACATGATGTGTGATGATTTCCTCTTTTGGCTCATTTCTTTATGCTCAGCTCCTCAGTATTGCTGCAGTTCCATTTTTCATAAGCAGAAGACTGCACATACCTGCATATCATCCAGTGCCCTGAAGGAAACGAGGTTTTTCCAGCATTAAAGGGCTCTCAGCGGATCCTTGATGTCTTTGAACCCTTGTAGGTTGTACAGCCTTGTACTTATCCCCTGTAATGGAGAATATGAGCTGTCTTTGAGTGACCAAGAACAACCCAGCTACTGCCATCTAACAGCAGGCTGCAGTCCTGAAGTCTTTTGTGAGCCCTCCTTCCTGCAGGAGCAACGCCATCCACACCTGAAGGACACTGTTGGAGAATATTTTATGAGCTACCCTGGTCTTGAAATAAGTCATGACCCTGTAGAGACAGGTTCCCTTCACTTCTTTGTGTGGTCTTGGGTTCTGGTTTGCAGTTGGGTGGAAGAAAGAGCTGAGGAAGATGGGGAAGTGCAGCACAGACTGTGATAAGCTAGCTCACAAGTATCTGTGTGTTTTTTCAAAGTGCACTTAATTGCAATGTGTGAATGAACAGACAAAATTCTATGTAATTTATCTTTTTTTCCCTGTGGTCTATACACGGAAAAGAAAAGGTATCAGCCATGCCTGTATGGAGTGGCTGGGGAGCTGCACAATGGCCGTGAAACATGACCCTGGACCATTTTCTCAGGAATTGTCCTCTCTGAGAGAGGACCTGGTTCCATCTTGCTACAGAGTGCTTGGACATGAGGCTACAAGGTAGAGCTGCATGGTCCAGCAAGGGGGCTTCGAGGGCACAGCCTCTCATGAAAACAGTTCTCCAGCCACAGGACAGTGCTGTGGTTTCTCCCTCCGTCTGTGATGCCCCAAGTTGGGTGGTGTTGTCTCTGTCAGGGCAGGCAGGAGGCCAGGTGCAGTGCTTGAGGTCCCAGCAGGAGAACACTCATTAGGATCACTGCATTCAGGGAGGGAAATCTGTCAGGTCTGAGACACCAGTGGAAAGTTGACAGGGCCACCTGTGTACCCTCCCCTGGCAAAAAACTCCATCTCAGGGGACCTGCTGGGGTAGCTTGCAAAAAAGAGAGTGTAGGAGCACTGGCTGTGCTGGCCTGTGCTGTGGTTGCTCCTCAGGTGGTAGGGCGCTTCCAGGGTTTGGGTGAGTGGGTGCCAGGCAAGGCAAAACTACATGAGCAGTCACCACCCTCTCAGCACTGGAAGCACCTCACAGCAGCCCTGTGTCTGCTTCTGCACTGCCACAAGGTTGGATTTCTACCCTTAGATTCAGTGGGAGCCTGGGGCACACAAGGAGTGGAAAATACTATTATTAACAATCCTAAGGATAGTCAAAGCAAAGAATGGGAAAGAAGGAAAAATTCAAGTGTCATCAATTCACAGAAGAGAGTCAAGAGAGATATGTACCAAATAACTGCTCAGCAAAAATGAAAAAGGTTTTGTCTTATTTTTAATATTAAAGAAAATCCCAAACCTTGAGCTTTCTGCTGGAGAAAAACAGACCTAACACAGAAGGGTGTGCTACAGGCAGCAGTCCAAGAGCACGCAAGAGATTTGTAAAAGTAATGCTTTGGGAAGTTTGGTCCAAAAGCATGTTCCAGCAAATGATTGCACTGAAATTAATCACAAAAGAAAGCTACAGGAGCCAGCTAGCACTTTAGCATAAACTGGCATTGCTTTTTTGGAATGACTAGAGCTGTGCTGATTTATACCAGCTGATGATCTGGTCCACAAACATTTTCTTATTCCAACTTTAATTATTTCCCAGATTGTAAGGGTGTCTGTATCTATCTCTGTTCATTTAAGATTTCCAGATGCTAGTCTGGAAGTATGCTTACAGCAAATATTAAATTGGTCAGTTTGGATGGAGTACAGACTTCCTGACATCCTCATTGGATGTTTTTATTTCAACGTATGAATGAGATGGTTGATTATTGAGAATATGTTTGCTGTTTGGGATTTTTTTTTTTTTAATTGAAATTCTCAGTCAACATAAATGAAGAGGGCCTGTTCTCGCAATCCACAAAGGCAGACTATGTTAATGGTGGTTACATACATACATTGAATGTATTTGTACAGGAGGGTGGATACTTACATTTAGAATTGCAGTCCTAAGGAAAAAAATAGCTAGCTCCCTGTTTAGGAGCTACGAAAACCTTTGATTTCAAACAATTTAAAGTGGCATTTCTCAAGGCCTGTCTTTATGAATATGCCTTCTGAGTCTTTTTCACTGCACCTGTACAAACAGCAACAAAGAGAAAACATGTAAGTGTGAAAAGGGCCTTCAGCTTCCCCCACCTACTTAATGAAACTTCCTTGCTTTTTTTGCAAGCAAATGAAAGACAATAAATTATGTGAGATGCTTTTTCAATAGCAGCAGGAGTGATAGGAGTGTCCTCATTTGGTGCTCTAGGGGATAAGACATAAATGGTGTCATAAAAAGCCTCTCTCAGATGCAAAAGCTTGCAGAGAATGAGGCAGTTCAGCAAGTTCTGTAGATTAAACCAGAGTGTGCTGTGCTCATCATGTGTCTAATCTGGTTTGTGATGACAAAGAGTCTGCTTAAATTTGTGTGGCTCAACTGAGCAGAGCGATGCAGACTTCTACCAATTCAGATTCTGGACAGAAATCTCTGCATTTCCATAAGAGCTGGAAATATCACCCAGTCCTATGCTACTGTCAGAGTCTTTTAGGATCCCAGATAGCTGACAGTCTTTTGCACCAAATAAACTTTAGACCAGATACAAATCGTTCCATTAGATGCAGTTTGTATTACTACTTCGGACACCAGAAAAGAACTGATTATACCAGATCAAATGACCTTGACTTGATTAATTTTAAATTAAATATAAAGATAAAAGCAAGTAGTTCTAGCTGAAAGTGAAACTATCATTTTCAGTTTCAGAAACACAGTTCACTGAACTAGGAAATTCATGGACTTGAGTGTAAAAAAGAGAGCTGGAGTTTCTGGATGACAAAGGTGCACCACTGCTCTGGGTCCTCTGCTGAAATCAAGGGAAGGGATCTAGACCTAGCTGGATGATTACCCAGCTCAATAACAACCTATTCAGAATGAGTAGACACCCTATGAAGAATGGAAAAAGAGAGTAATGCTCAGCTAACGTGGTTAAATCTTAGAGGTCAGGAAGTGTATGGATTAAATGGGAATTTCCAAAAGACAAAGTAACTTGAATTTTTCAAACACATCTAAATCAAATAGGGATTATTTTAGCCACACAAACAAAAATATGATTTATAGCCACTGTGCAGCAAATATGGTGAAGTTAAGGATAATATAGATATGGCCCCAAGATGAAAAATTTGGCTCAGTTTTCAACAGGGATGATGATGTTAAACAAGGCTGTGTTGCTAATGGGAATATGAGAATGGAAATGGAATTAACCACATCTAAGGTGGACGCCAAACTCTAAAGACATTAATGTGGCTGAGTCAGCTTGGAGTGGAGGCACATCCTGGAAGCACTATGAAAGAACTGGCTTGTGAAGCTGCAAGTCTACTAACAAAGATTTTTGAAAGTGTTTATCAGAGATGACAGCTCTTTCTCAGAAAAAAAAAAAAAAGCATTGAATCTAACTTAAGTAGAAAAGAGGAAAAATCTGGGCAACCACAGGTTTAGCTTCAAGACTATGTGAAATTTCAAAATACACATTGGAGTAAAAACGGATAAGGACATGGAGATGAAATGAAATGAAATGAAATTGAAATGAAATGAAATGAAATGAAATGAAATGAAATGAAATGAAATGAAATACCACTCGCTTCAGCAAGAGTAGATCATGTCTGAATAACCTGATAAATTATTTTTATTAGTAAGAGAAGGAGATGCAACTCAGTTACCAGGAAATCTTTTGACATAGTGCTGCATAGGAAGTTGCTCATTAAGCTGGAGAAAATTTGGATTAAGACAAGAATTGTGAGGTGGAAAAAAATGGAAGATCATGCTGAAAAGAGAAATACCAAACTGAAAGGAAGTTACTAGTGGAGTTTTTCCAAGATGTGTCTAGGGACTGATCCTATTTAACATTTTTAACAACTTTGGCAGAAGAAGTAGTTCTATGCTCATGAAATTTTCTGATAATGCAATATGTAGTGTGAATGTGGAGGAGGACAGTATACAGGAAGAGTTGGATAAGCTTCAGGACTGGAATAATAGAAATGGGGTGAATTTGAATAACCCAAAAGGTGAGGTCAGGCACTTTAGGACTCATAATTTTTCCCTAAGCAGGAAGCTTTATAAAAAGACCTGGGAATGGACTATTTGATCACCAGATGACACAATATGTGATGCACCTATAGTGAATATAAATGTGGTCCTCAAATCTACTAGGTGGGGAACCTCCAACAAAGGTAAGTACCAGTGCCATTTTGTAACACAGATTACTTCAACTGGAAACAAGAAGATTTCTAAACAGAAGAGCCATACTTTTCTGGAACAGCCATCCATCAACCCAAACATGCTGTTGAGACAGAACCTTATCAGTTTATGGCAACTGGTACAGTAAGGCAGCTGGGGGAGACTGGAGGCAGCAGTCCAGGAGATCTCTTCTGCATTTGACTTCCTTTACAGCTCATGTAGAGCTCAGACTTTCAACTTTGCAGAATCACCCAAAGGCTAGCTTGAGTTTGAATTCTACTTTTGGTAGAAAAGTAAACCTGAGTTGCTAAGAAATATCTGTACCTGTTAATCAACTGATTAGCTCAGTCTCCAATTATATATTTGTCTCTGTGGAGGCAAATGATCCCCATTAACTATGGAACCCTTATCATCACATATAACAAATCCTGTTAGTAAGCAACTTGATTTTCAGATAACTTCAACAGTGCATCTGAGTGCAGTTAGTAAACGTTATTATTAAATCACATTTTTTTTCTTTTTATAAGTAATTTTCTCTAAACCATGTTCTATGGAATCTTAATTCCTATGATTTTCATGTAGTATTATCAAAATATGAGACATATTTTCAGTAGCTGGGCTTTTCATACTGCTTAGCAACATTTTTGCTCTGTGTAGGGGTGTCTTCATTTCTGACCTTCAGATGGGTGAAGACCAACAGTCTGTGCCCTGTCACCTACCTCCAGGGCTTGGGAGATTTTTGTTTGCTAGAATTTTGATGTCTGCTAAACCAATTTCTCTGCAGTTCATAATCAAGACAAAAGAGCCCTCATTTGATAAGTACTCTCTATTTAACGGTGATGAAGTGTTCAGATGAAGGTTTCTGCTGCACTCCACTTAGTCTATGTAGGACTGCTCTGTGAATCTATTAACTTATTACTTAGACACTTCATGGGCATATTTCCAGTAGATGACTGGATGTTCACATTTTTTATTTGCTAAAGATTTCTTTGACCTTGGTGAAAACCGAAAGAGAGGAAATAGCATTCAAGGAGGCAGAACTTAAAATGAAAAACACATGAAACAGGAACTCCCTGAGGAATGGAGGAATGGAGGAATGGAACACTGGCCGAACTTGGGGGTGTTTGCTATTCAGCAGTCTTGCCAGGACATATGCAGAGCAATATTTGAACTTTTAATTCTCCATGTGCAAAGGAAAGGAAACAAATCCAAACAAACTAAAGATTTAACAATGGAGGTTGCATCCTTGAGGTGCAAACCTTCACTCCTTTCAATAACAATTTGAAAAAATGTGAGTTATTTGGTGAATTCACTAATGGAAGCTGGGTCCACATATGTCTTTCATTTTAAGATACCAAATTAAATCACAATTGATTTCTATGGTCACTTTATTTTTTATGAGATTGAGAGGGTCCTTAGGAAAAGGCATGTACTTATGACTAATTTAAAGTATAGAAGATTTGTGACAGTGGCCCACACCTGTCACAGCCATTGATTTATACATGTACTGACTCACCATGTTTGCCTATGGGCAGCTTAAAATTACAGACCTGGTACACATAGACTACACAATTACAATACCAAAAAAATATCATCAGAAAAAAATAGAATTTTCTACATACCACTGTGAAAAAAACTTTACGGTGAGGCAGCATTCAGCCTGAGCTCATATTGCGTTTTTGTACAGGCATGTACTGGAGATCCACCTTCTCTGGAATATAAGACATTTTAAAAAGGGGAAAAAAAAGGAATAGTTTGCTGACTGCAATAGTGAATATGGTTCTGATTTGCTGCTAACATCGACCCATCCTTTTGAGGCTCAAAATGTTTTCACATCAAGAAAGAAAAGTCATGGAAAAACCTTACTTAAAATCTCTGACAGAGCACCTGGAGCACAGCAGCAGTATAATGGTGATAGGGTACTGTGGATTGGTTGTCTGCCACTGACTCAAGAAAAGAATCATAAAATGGCTTAGGTTGAAAGGGACCCTAAAGATCATCTAAACCAACCTCCCTGCCTCTCAACTAAACTAGGTTGCACAAGGCCTCATCCAACCTGGCCTTGAACACCTTCAGGGAGGGGGCATCCACAACCTCTCTATTCTCTATATGGGCAATCTATTCCAGAGTCTCGCCACCCTCGTACTGAAGAAGTTCTTCCTAAGATCTAGTTGACACCTACTCTCCTCCAGTTTAAGACCATTTCCCTTTGTCCTGTCACTGGACGCTCTTGTGAAAAGTCCCTCTCCAGTCTTCCTGTAGCTTCCCTTCATGTGTTGGAAGGCAGTTATATGGTCAATCCAATGTCTTCTCTTCTCCAGGCTGAGCAATCCCAGTGCCCTCAGCCTATCCTCTTATCAGAGATACTCCAGCCCTTGGGTCATCTTTGTGGCCCTCCTCTGGACTCATTCCAACAGATCTATGTCCCTTTTATGGTGAGGACACCAGAACTGGGTGCAGTATTCAAGGTGTCGTCTCACAAGAGCAGAATAAAAGGGGAGAATCATCTCTTCTGATCTGCTGGCCACACCCCTCTTGATCGATCCCAGGATGTGGTTGGCCTTCCAGGCTGCATGAGTGCACTGCTGGCTCATGTTGAGCTTCTCTGGGTGAACTTGCTTTGGCAGGGGTCTAGGACTAGAGGATCCCCAGGTCCCCAGTAATTCTGTGATTCTGCGACTCATGCCCCACAGAGGACTGTCTGCAGAAGGCAGTTTGGAAACTGCTGATCTCAATCATAAATATTATCTGTCTATGGTCTTGAAACAAACTTTGCTCCTTCTGTGAATAATTTTAACAGTTTTAATTATGCTAATAATTTTCTGTAAATAATTTGAAATACAGCTTTCTCCAGCTGAAGTAGTTAAATTTTGCCTCCAGTGGTCTTACCAGGCTCTAAAAGTGTTCTGCCTTGGCTATTTTCTGTCCTGTGGGGAGGTAGACCTGTGGATCTCATACTGATGGTAACATGTGAGGCAGAGAACAGGGATGAGACAGAGCCGGAACTGGCCAGTGAACGTGGAGTGTGCAGCCTGACATTGCTGATAACATCCAGTCTGACATCAGGCCTGCCTAACTGGAGGGCTGTAGTACCATTAATGTCCATGATAAATCCTTATATGATGCAACAAGAAACAATTCCACCTGTTTTCTTCAGGGTATTGAAGACGAATGCGGAAGATGCATCCACTTCTCCTGCCCCAGTGTCCCTGCTCCCACCACACTGTGGATCCCAAAGAGACTCAGGAGCAAATTACCTCATTCAGTGGGCAACCGGTTGCCTGCCTGGAGACCCACCACCATCAAGAGAAGACAGAAAGTCATTGCTAACACCTTCTCCTTGAAATGATAATTTTGAGGGGATAATACTACACACTGATCATCCTGAGGCAATATATAAACCAACACATTGAATGCTAGCCAAACCTCTAAAACTAAATAGAAAAACCTATATTACCCCTCACTGTTCCCCCCAAGTTACTTCTTGCTGTAAAGATTGACATATTTTTTCTTATCGATATGCAAAGAACTGCCTTTTTATTAAGCTTTATGGGTCTAGACAGACTTATGGAATATCTCTGATTGACTCAGGGTGCAGTTCTGGCTTATATAAAACTCCCATGACCCGTTTTTTTTTGCTTTTCCTTTTTTTCCTCTGTTGCCTTCACCTCTGCTTCATGGACATAGAAGGCTCTGAGGACTGGGATTTTCTTTCCTTTTTCTGCAGTGGCAAACTCTTATTTTCTTATTCTCCCTTCATCTTCCTACCTGCAGGGCTGCAGGGTGAGATTTCTCAAGGTCTGTGGCAAGTTTATTTAGTTCACTCTTAATGGAAAAAATATTTGGGAATTGTGTTTCTGGGTTCAGACAATTACCTGCACATCATTTGCAGTTTTCTTGTGGATTTGACATGTGTATAACAGCTAGGCTTTTGAGACAGTTACATCATATTATTCGATATATACATAACATGTGTAATGTAATTCATAAAACAAGCTGTGCCATCTCATACCTCTATACAGAATCTAAAAACACAAAGACTTGTCTTTAAAGCCTTGTTTACTCTTGTCTGCATAAAACTTAAGAAAAACCTCACGTGATCTTAGATGTTAATACAAAACTTGGATGCGAGTAAACATAAAGCAACACCCTCTAAGTCTGTATCCACAGTGGAATTTCAGATGTAACTAAATAAATTAAAAGCAAAACATTCTTTACTGTAACAAAAAGTTTCAAATTAAGGAATATTGAATATCTTGTTTGACTGGGTGAGGCTGGAAACCAGCTAGAACTTTCATTTGGATTTTTTCTTTTGTGTCTCTTCAAAATGTTCTTATTATTGAATATCATATGTCTTGCTGTGTTTCTAAATTCATGCACATTTCCTGCTAAGAACATATGGAAAAGAGTAGATGGTTCAGAGTGAAATCTGGATGACATAATAAACCGTGAGAGAGAAACTTAAAGGATTAATACAGATCCAAAAACTGAAACTATGTCTACTGTTAAGAACACACCACCATTTTTTATAGCACAGACTTTTATGAGGCAGAAATAGGAAAATGCAAAAATCAGACTGTTAGAGAATGTTAAGATTTTGTATATGGATATTCTGCATGCGATGGCAATTTAGAAATCACAATTCTTTAAACATTTCCTCATTTTGGTCAATTTTAAGAGTCAGTAGAGTCTGTGTAAGTTTCTAGTGTAATCTTGGTGTCTAATCTTCTCTTTCTCTAAAGTCTGGCTTCTTCTTTGCCTGTTAACACCTACCAGTGCTCCTTTTTGCTAAGACAGGTAAAAACCACAAAGTGCACAGATTTGCTGCCAACAGCCATGTAAGGCAGGCTAGTGAACACTGCAGCCATAAGTATGGGATACCAATAGATTAATAAAAGAGGTTGTAGTGATTCTTCTTACATTCATGCCTAGAAAGGAATGACTAGAACGTCAGACCCTCAACTGGTAGAATATTTTGTATATAAATGTCTGACTTCAAGAGAGATGCAGAGATTAACCTTAAAGGAAGGGGCCACAGCTTGTCTTCACTGCGTGTCTGTGCAGACTGGGGCTCTACAGAAGGCTGACAGGGGCTCATCACCCAGCCTTCCTTGGCCAGCCACAGTCACTGAGGATATGACCCTGCCAGTCTCTCTTAAGAAATGTGTAGCATGCAAACCTACCCTGGCACAGCTGTGCTTACACCTACCCCTAACCTGACACACTGATCAGTCCAATGTCTGTTTTCTGTTTTCTGTAGTGATGTAGGAAAATCGCAAAGAATTTCACTCACAGAATCACAGAACAGTAAGAGTTGGAAGGGACCTCTGGGGATCATCTAGTTCAACCCCCCTGCCAAAGCAGGTCCACCTAGAGCATGTTGCACAGGAATGCATCCAAGTGAGTTTTGAATGTCACCAGAGAAGGAGACTCCACAACCTCTCTGGACAGCTTGTTCCAGTGCCATTACCCTCACAGTAAAGAAGTTCCTCCTTCTGCTGAAATGGAACTCCCTGTGCTCTGATTTGTGCCCTTTGCCCCTTGTTCTGTCACTGGGCACCACCAAAAAGAGACTAGCCCCATTCTCTTGACACCTACCCTTCAGATTTTTATAAATATTGGCCAGATCCCCTCTCAGCTTTCTCTTCAGGCTAAAAAAACCCAAGTCTCTCAACGTTTCTTCATAAGAGAGAAGTTCCATTCCCTTAATCATCCTTGTAGCCCTCTGTTGGACTCTTTCCAGTAGTTCCCTGTCTCTCTTGAACTGGGGAGCACAGAACTGGACACAGCACTCGAGATGTGGCCTCACCAGGACAGAGCAGAGGGGCAGAAGATCCTCCCTCTACCTGTTGGTCACACTCTTCTTAATGCAGGCCAGGATACCATTGGCCTTCTTGACCACAAGAACACATTGATGTTGCATAGTTGAGTTGTCCACAAGGACTCCAAAGTCCTTCTCTGTGAAGCTGTTTTTCAGTAGGTCAACCTCTAATCTGAACTGGTGCCTGGGATTATTCCTCCCCACATGCAGGACTCTACACTTCTCCTTGTTGAATTTCATTAGGTTCCCCTCCACGCAACTCTTCAGCCTGTCCAAGTCTTGCTGAACGATAGCACAGCCTTTCAGTGTGTCAGACACACCTCTGAGTGTCATATCATCAGCGAACTTGCTGAGAGTACACACCATCCCTTCATCCAAGTCACTGATGAAGATGCTGAACAAGAGCGGACCCAGTACTGACCCGTGCAGAATAGCATTAGCAACAGGCCTCCAGACGGACTCAGCTAACAGTTGGAGTGAACAGTCAACAGCAGCCAGCTCCCTCAGCACTCATGGGTGGATCTTATGGCAGGGGGGTTGGACTAGATGACCTTTGGAGTTCCCTTCCAGCCCAGAAATCCTATGATTCTCTGATCCCATTGGGGCCCGTGGATTCACGAGTATTCAGTTTGCCTAAATGAACCCTAATGCAATCCCCATCAACCAGTGGAGAGTCTTCCTTCCTCCAGACTTTCTCTCTCGTCTCTGGGGACTGGAGTTTCTAACAAACCAAGGATATTTCGAAACTGTTCTGCAATATCTGTACCAGTCACATTTGGGTCCTTAGACAGCATATGGGGAGCAGGCAATTTGGGAGACCAGTTTTAGGCTCCTCTGTTCACATGCAGTTGCTCATCGTCAGGAGGTTCCTGTTTCTCCCTGTGACTATAAAAGAAGCATAGGGCTAGAAGCCTTGTCCTGATACAGACCATTAATCTAACTTTCAGACTCCTCAGCTAGTAGACATGAACCTCATTGCAAGGTTTCCTAAAAGTGTAATAAGTATTGAACTAATTTAAAATGTGTACTAAATAAAAGCTTTTGAATAGGGTACTTTTAAGTTTCCTTACTGAGATGCTTTTCATGGTTGCGAGGGCACCTTGTGACTGTGTTATCCTGGCAGAGGACGATGGTAGCAATTGCACTCCCTAACGAGCCAGTGGCTGGTTAATCCTGAGAAGGAACTCAAGGGAGTGCAAGCCCTGCTAGGGAATGCAATGAAAATTTCCTAAGACAAGCTACTTCCTCAGCGGGAAACAGAGCAGGGCTTTGAGAGGACGTGGTGTGTCTTCTTCTCGAGCTGAGGAAGCTGTCTGGGAGGGTCCTGTCAGAAAGGCCCAAGGGAGACCAGGAAGGCACAGAAGAGGTAAATATTTGTCTAGATCGTGGTCTATCAGGAGCTTGAGGATTAAGGGACTAAAGTTTGGATGTACAAAGTAAGCAGGAGAAGAAAAAGGCTTGAGCTATATGAGGCAATTTGGCAATCTAAGTGAGGACTAGGGGAGTACAGCAGCACTTCATCCCTTCCTTAACCAAACTAAGGAAAAGCCCAGGGCTATGTGAGGAAAGATCTACCTAGTTTTGAGAGGGAGAAGAACTATGGATATGTGAAGGAAAGCTTTTTATCTTTGTCAGGAAGGCTAGACCACCTCATGTGACCATTGCAGGTGAGGTGGAGATGTAATCTACTGCCCAAGGAGAAAAGAGCATGAGTAAGGAGGAAAAGTGAGGCCTGATGTTGAAAGTGAGCTTATATCAGACAGAAATATCTGTTCAAGCATATTCAGATCTGCTTTCAAATGATAATGAGTGGACATCCACTCAGTTTGCTCTGTGTGATGTGCTTTAATGCATGTAATCATGCCATCAGGGAAAAAAAGCCTGGTGTGACTATTTCATACTGTGGGCCACAAAAAGTGGTGTTTAATAGCTCCTCACTGCAGGAATAGCAGTTCAATGTCTGGTGTAAACCTGAGAGATTGAGACTTTTAGAGTATTTAACTATCAACTTTTTAAAATGATAACCAACCAGATATCTTCTTGTAATAAATGCCTTTCTTTTTGTGAACATTCCAGGCTAAGGATAATAAGGCTGTTTACAAGTGAAGGCACTAACAGACAGAACTTGAAGTAGTTACAAATAATATAGAGGAAAATTTCCCCAGGCAGCTGATCTAATTCTGATTGTCAAGAAAAAAATCTGTGTTCAGCACGAAACTGCATGTAATTGTAGCCCTAGTGATCTTTTTCACAAGTTATTAAAATTAATTTTTAGTCACATCACTGTAAAGCTGACAATAAAGACATTGAAAAGAACAGAAAAAAGATGATCATTCTTATCTGGCCATCTTCTTAAAGTCCCTCAGTCAAATTCTAACACAGCAGCAATAAAAATATTCTATTATTTCCTGCTAGCTGGCAAAAGGAAGCTGTCCTGCAGAATCTGTTTCCTGGCCCTTAGAAAGCACTGGCATGGGAACACATCTAAGTTTGCACAAGAGAGGGTTTATTAGTAATAATCTTTTTGCAGCTCACTGGTGTCCAAATCTTTTACTGAGTGTTGAGGAGTATTTCATGGAGTTGAAGTATAGAAATAAAATATTAAAAAGCTGAATGTCTTTAATCACTTTAACTTCTATTCCTTGCACCAGAGCTATGTCAGCATAGATTCAGTCCTCACTGCAGCAAAATGTCTGTTTTCTTAAGGGGTCATTTTGCCCGAGGAGGGTCTAGAAGATTGTACCCTTGAAATTGTTTATCTGTGCTGATTACTGTAGAAAAACAAAAAAAAATCCTTAAAATCAGAAGTTAATCTTAGCCAGGAAATAAGTAATATTGAGTCACTAAACCTGGCAAAGGTGGCTGCTTAACAGAAGCTATTCTGAGCCAGTTCCCGTATATACTCCACTGAAGCATAACTATGGCATTTAATTTAGGTAGAAGTGCCAAATTAAACATTTAATTGACTTTTCTTTTATACTAAGTTGTCTTAACTTTGGATATACATTGCTATAGGTACTGTTACAGGTACTATTAAGCCAAGTATGAAGCCTGGACAGAGATAGTTTCTGTGGGAAAAGAGCACCATTTCAATGCTATTCTTTCTGCAGCAATAAAAAAAAAATCCCTTACAGTAAGTATCCATATTGAGAACTTAGAGAATTTTTGTTTATTTTCTCCATCCAAGGGTGACAAGTCATAGAATATTTGATTAACTGTCATTGTGGTGAAAATGCTTTTGGGAATATAATTTTCTATCAGGCAATAGACTTTTAAATCTGTTTTAATGTTTTATTCTTGGATGTGTAAACAAATTCTGAGAAGCAGGCCTACTAAACCTTTCATTTCTCTGTCATCCTACTAATGCATCACAGAGAAGTTATTCTCAGCTTTCACTGAGGCCATTGTATTCCTAATCCACTTCAGTCTGGGAAAATAACACCCTGCTTTAATTAAGAGAGCAACGAATGTAAACTGACTTCAGAGAAGAGCTAAACTCTTTCTGCCTCCACTGAAAATCCATATGCTGAGTGATGTGCAGCAGAAATCCCTTATACCTGTGCTGGACAACACATTAGCATTGACTTGATATGAGAGGATGAGAGTCTGACAGCATGGGTGCAATTCCTTTGAAGTTCATGGTGATTTACACCCCAGTCCTAAAAGAAGAATCTGGTCCCTGGTTTCTCCACTGCTTCTCATCTACTGCCCAAGAGAATACATTTTGCTAATGTGACATCTCAGCAGCATTGAAATGGAGATTTTCTCGAAAGTGTATCCACAGGATTCACTATGGTTCTAGAATTTCTATTTGCTTTTCCTGAACACCTCACAGTATTACATATAAAACATTGTTCCTGGAATATCTTGGGGGAAATAGGAAAAAGCATGCACATTTATTCATACTCTGAATCCCTATTTGCAAAGCTGCACATTTTGTGAGGCAAGAAGCTGGAGAAAAAGGACACATAGAAAAGAAACAGTAAGCAGACTTTAGACAGGCAGAGTGCAAGCAGAGCGTGGCTGGCCCTGTGAAGTTGCTTTCACTAGTTTTAAAAGATAAACATTCAGAAATGGTAATGATAGCTGTTTGGTGTTTCTCCTGCAAGGTGCTTTCAGGAGATCATAGGGTTTTTTAGCCCCATGAGTTTGGTCCAGAAGCATTATGGGCAGCAAGGGCTGTAAACTGAAGCCGGCACAGACCACAGCAGGTCACATATTAGGGATCAGAGTGCAACAATAGCACTCTGTGGAATGGGGACTGGGTGTTCCTTGGCGTATGATACAAATACCACCCTCAGGTGTGGCCCCTCTCATCAGAGATAGATGCGGTCCGAGGAGGTAGCTCAGGAAGGAAGCCTGGAAGCATGTGGGTGTAAGTCCTGCCCCAGGGAAAAGGGGGAATTTTTTTATTCCAGCAGCATGAAAAGAGCTGGCCTGCCATTAGGGTTAGGCCATTTATTTCCAACAAACAGATTATTCACTGAAAAACATGATTCTGCCTGAGGAGATTTGAATATCTCAGTCCCACCAGCCCAGCAGTTGGCTTGACCCCTGTGCCTTAGGGCAGGGATTTCTACAGCACATACCAACTATAGAACACAGGTTGCTTCAAAGTGACAGGAGCAAATTCTATTTCAAAAACACATGCCCAGAGAAGGGGATTTTGGGGTACATAAAATCTCTGGGAGCACCAAGGAAGAGGGTCCCAGCAAATCTCTGTTCTTTCTATGGGCTCCTTTCTCAAGTACTGGTCGAGAGAGGCTAGCCTCAGAACCTGTGGCCTTTCACCAAAGAGACAAGGCATTTGTAACCCAGGCCTCGTGCTGGTGGCTTTAAAAGTTGTTTCGTACAAATTTAAGTAGTGACCTCAGGACCAGCATGAGTGTTGCCCTCTGGTTAGGGATCCAGGTGCCCTGCTGTGACAGTGGGTGCTCTCCCCCACGTGTGGAGAAGATGCAGTGTGCTGAGTGACGAGACAGAAGGAGGCTGCTGTCTCGCCTCCTCCATCACAGTTCTGTGGGCTTCCTCAGTCTTGTCCGTGGCTTTCATTTTCATAAAGAGGCCTTAAGTGAAGCAGCAATACTTTTTAATTGATGGGAAACAACATTATACTGAAATAAAGCCTTATGACACTTTATTTTTGGTTGCTAGGGTTAAAAATGAACGACAGTTTTGTTTTGGTTCTGAAGTCTGAACCGTCTAATTTGGAGGACTGTATCTAATTTCACTTGCTTCAGTGACCAAACTGAAAAAAAACCCAGAATAATCTTATACCCCTAATCACTGTTTGAATTTATTTCCACTAAATGAGCCTTACCCGGACTCTATCATTTTTGTGTCCAGTTGCTCTGAGCCAGCAGTCGAATGACTGAGCTTGTGTAACAGTATTTTTCTGTAAGCTTGTAAGATCTGCATCCTGTGATTTTTGGCTGCTGGCTAGTTTCTTGGCTGGATGCTAAGGTATTGTTGCGTTCTGCTTTGCTGTTTCTTTCAGATTTTGCTGACATAACCAATCCTGGTATTTCCAGAAGGGTGCCAGTACAAGTACCCTCAGTTTAAAGGAGAGGAAAAGTTTCAAACATAATCTTTTGACCTTTAAAATGTACTACAAAGACTGTCTATTTCCTAAGGCTTTTTGGGAAGAATTGAGGGAATGAATGGGACAGGATATATTTTACTGCTTTGAATTACTAGCTGGCTAAGTTAATTTAATTTCATTTTGCATGAGCTCTGTTGTGTTGGACTTGTATTTTAAATAACTGCTAACATGCCAAAAGCTATGGATAATCATTGTCTTTTGTCTTTTAATTGTACTGAATAAAATTAGAACAATGGAAGCAAAAAAAACTTAAAGGTGAATAATAAATAAGCATTATTTGGTTTCTAACAGACATGGTTTAGTTTTCCAGTCAGAATAGGAGACATGAGATAGATGTTTAAATGTGTCCTAAGCAACTGAGAAACAAATAGCCCTGGGTTCAGTACTGTCTGAAAAAAAGTTTGTCTGTTTTTCTTTTTATCCTGAGAATCTAATAAAAATTAATCTTTATTATTCAAGCTATGTTTTTTTTGTTAGTGGAATAAAAAAAAGAACTAATGACAAATTAGAAGGGTCTCCAGTGGAAACCATTGATATGTGACAGCCAGTCAGCTGAACATGGAGTTATGATTTGAGCCAGCTGAGAGAAGCAAGATAGATCATACTATATTTGACACTGACAGGAAAACAGAGAAAAACCTCTGTGACTTTTCAAAAGAGAACTTGGTTTTGAAATTTTACACTGAGTCAAAGAGCCTTCTGTGATTGCTGTAATGCAGTGATGGCAGTAAAACTGCACCATTAATTTCCCTTAAACTTTGCATCTAAAGCCAGATAGGTTGTGAGGGTGGGTTTTAAGTGTTTTCTAAAGGAGAAAATACTAACACTTCCACCTGTCAATACTATCATTTTGTGGGCAAATTTAATCTGCTCCCATCTGTCATACTCCTATCTCTGAGCAGCCGAGATGTGTTCCAGGATGCTCTGTCTCCCTCAGATGTACCATTACCCACAGCCAGGTTGCCCTGACCTCTGTAAAAACTGTCAAGTCTGAAAACAGCCTGCAGTACAGGCATCTTCTCCTGTGTTGTACTTTTTCTCAGTAATTTTTTCCCCAAATCATCTGCTTGATTGAATCCCATCCAAGCTGGTATGATTTCATAGAAATCAGCTTTGCTGCATTGATATGGAGGGTCCTTACACATATTTATTGGTTGCTCTGTCACCTATGGAACAGGACATCTAGAAATCTGCCTGTAGTACCTCTGAGAGACTACTTTACACTTCCCTAGTGACTTCTATGGCAAACTCACACATTATTTGTAGTTTCAAATTATTTGTGAATAAAATATGAGGACAAACAACCTATTGTGTGAAAGGAAGCATATAGTCTGCATAAATGCCCTCAAATATTCTGTTGGTTCTTTTCATCAGGAGCACCTGTATACTGCCAAACAGCATATAAATCTTAGGCTATTTGCATTTTACCCCCAAAGTTTTCTAATGAGTCTATGCTTTATTTTTACAAACATTTTATAAGCTGCCTGGAGGCTTCTGTGTGCTGGCAGACATAATATTTGGTTGAAATCATCTCACATATAACAAAAAATTCCCCATTGACATTCTAAGAATGAATTTTTTGTCTTTGTTACATGGCTCATCAAACAAATGGTTCCAATTCTTCAGCTTTAATGCTAGACAGATGTCGCATTAGACAGATATTACCACACTTCTTGGAATTCTATGTTAGAGGACATATTTTTGCAGGCTGAGCTGCACATCAGACAAAAATCTTGTCCAAAAAGAAGTAAAAGAACACTTGTGAAGCCTTAATATTCCAAACCCAGAGATGCTATTGCACACTCTTGGCCAAAGTCAAAGGAGAAGGCAAGCAGCACACTGGAACAGTTGGGATTTAAGTTCTTCATTACAAGCTCAGGACTGCAAGCTGATTAGCACCCTGGCCTCAATCCAGAAAAGCACTTAAACTGAGAAAGTCTGTAGGAGTTGGGTGTTTCATTCCTTCAAACCTATTTTGAAAATCTTAGCCTTAGGCATTTACTGCTGTAGGTGTATTCACGTGTCTAAATTAAGCAGGTTGCTGGCAGGGAGCTTGAAGGCCTATCACCACATAGCTTCAAGTCCCATTCACCGGGCTCCTCTTGCTGCAGGAGTGCCAGCAGTGCTGGAAGCTGCTGACACTTTCCTTGAAGGCAGAAGGTTTTGTCAGGCTTAGCAAAGTGGCAGAGTCTGACGACAAGCACTGAGCAGTAAGTGACTTGGTGAGAGAAGAGAAAACCTAGAAAGCCAGGCAAGTGGAGAGAAGGAGCAAGAACTGCCCAAAGCCAGGACTCTCCCATAGAATTGCACATGACCCCCTGCCTATCCTGATACAGTTTTGAAGCAAGTAGCTTAGTGTCTAAAGCTCACCCACACTCTCCAAAGCAAAGATGTAATTTCTTTCTCTCTAACTTCTTGTCTTCAATTGTCCTTATTCTATTGCTGTTTCCTCACACGGATGGAGCTCATCAACTCTGAC
Organism: Merops nubicus; assembly: GCF_000691845.1. Taxonomy (NCBI): domain Eukaryota; kingdom Metazoa; phylum Chordata; class Aves; order Coraciiformes; family Meropidae; genus Merops; species Merops nubicus. The sequence continues at coordinate 36,139 of NW_008606434.1, forward strand.
ACCTTTTAAACTGCAACCTTTTGCTTCTGCATGCCACGTGGTGATCAGTTCTAAAGAAAATGGGACTTTTGCAGCTCTCATGTTTCACAACAGTGGTTTGTTTGATGAATAGAGATAAAGCCAGGATTGGTTAAGATTATGTCTGGTCACAGGCCATAGTTCTGCACATGGAAGTGGTTCTCTTACCTGTGAGTGCAGATGCACCCTGCAGGCACAGGCAAGGGTTCCTCTTTGGTGCAGTGCAATGCATGCAGTGCTGTGGATTCTTTTAATAGTTTTCTACTTTTCAACATGAATTATATTCCTACAGAGTATGTCTTGAGAAGGTAGCTCAGGTATCAGTACATTATATTGCACTCTGCTGAAGCTAATATACTCCTCTTCTCCCCAGGACTAATTGACTCAGATATAGTTCTGAGCTAGCAGAGATGCATAGCTTCCTACATTCGAGTTAGATCGAGTTAGTTAACGAGTCACTGAAGACACTCTGTAGGCAAAGGGAGAACACTTTGCTGAGCTTTGGGGGCAGACAGGGAACCAGCTGCCTGAATCAGATAGTATGTACT